>NC_058132.1:382556080-382594086 GCF_016433145.1 Gracilinanus agilis | reverse complement strand
TTTTTGGCTGTAATCTTCTGGTTTTCGGCTATAATCTTCTGGTTTTCGGCTATACTCTTCTGTTTTTTGGCCATAATATTCTGGCATTCCTTTTCAATCTGGTAATTTCTGGTGTTCAATTTGCTTATCAGTTCATTTGGTTTCTGAGCCTCACTTTCCAATTGCAAGATTCTACATTTTAAAAAGTTATTTTCTTGCCAGATCTCTTCCATTTTCCTCAAAATCTCAGTTTTGAACTCTTCCATAGCTTGTGAGGAGTTTTCCTTATTTGAGGAGGGTCCGGATGCTTGTTTGTTCTCCTCCTCTATTTGCTCAGTTGTCTGGATTTTCTCTGTGTAAAAGTTGTCGAGTGTTAAAGACTTCTTTTTCTTGTTGTTAATCTTTCTCTTCTGAACTTCCTGAGACTGGGTAGCCATCGTTAGCCCAGCAGCTTCTCAGGTTTATCCTCTCGCTCAGGGTCTGTCTGTGGTCAAGCCCCCTGGTGGACCCCCTTGCTTGATTGTCTGCTGGAGGTTTCTTTACAAATCTTAGGGCGCTGCTTCCACAGTTGTATACCCATCTGCACTGTTTCCCCACTCAGGGTTTCAGAGCTTTAGCTTGTGGCTGTGTCTGCCTCCACCTACACCTCCGCCCCTGCCTGCGCTGTGAGCCCCTGCTCTGCGCCCTGAGCCCTCACTCTGAGCCCTGCATCCGCTCTGGGCGCCCTGCTCCCGCGCTCAGATTTTGTGTGCGTTCGTTAGCTTTTTGGGGTCCTAAATCTTGCTGCTCTCAGGAACAGGCCCCAGAGCTGCCAATGACTCGATGGGTGCCCCAAACTTGCTCTATTTCTTTTTAGCTGGCTTTGGCGCTATAGGTGTTGTGTGTGGAGGGGGTGGGGGTGGGGTGGTTGCTCAGCCCGCAATTTAGTGAGAACTGTTTCACCCTTTTATAGCATGGAAATGCCTCGATTCCACGTACCTTCCACACTGTGCCCTGTTGTGGAGTTCCTCCGTTCTTCTGGACTTGTTTTTATGTCCCCTTGAGGAGTTTGGTGTGTTTTGGTCAGGAGAGGTTAAGAGCTGCTTCTTACTCTGCCGCCATCTTAACCCGGAACCCCTAGATTAGGGATTTTTAATGGTATTAATACTATCAAATATTTCTAGAAAAATTCATTAGAATTAATAGAAAAGCAACCAAATCTCTATGAAGCTAACAAAAAAGAAAATTAATTAGAAGCTTAATTTCCCATTAACTACAGGCAACTAAAATTTGAGGAGCCCAATGAAAGTGGCAATGTATATTCTTTTCAATTTCAATTTTTTTAAATAATTTTATTTTTTTTTGAAAAAATTTTTCTATGCTTACATGATTCATGTTCTTCCTTTCTCACCCCTACCCCAAACACACTCCCCTCCACCCCCAGCTGATGCACATTTCCACTAGTTTCTTCATGGGTCAGTCAGTTTCTAAGGCAACTCTTTCGAAGTTTCATTATATTGTAGCCGGTTCATTGTATTTGTCAGATTAGGAATATTGTCACGTGGCCTAATAGAACATTTCAGGGGGCCATATCTGGACCATGGGCCATAGTTTGGCCATCACTGGTCTACAGTGATTTTAAATGGTGTTTCTCTGTCTAACTCTTACTGCTGGGATGTGTTGGAAATATATAGAATTGCTGATGATTTATGTACATTTATTTTGTATCCTGCAACTTTGCTAAAGTGGTTGATTACTTCTACTAGCTTTTTAATTGATTCTCTAGGATTTTTTAAGTAGACCATCATATCATCTGCAAAGAGTGATAGCTTAGTCTCCTCATTGCCTATTTTAATACCTTCAATTTCTTTTTCTTCTCTAATTGCAATTGCTAGTGTTTCTAGTACAATGTTAAATAATAGAGGTGATAATGGGCATCCTTGTTTCACTCCTGATCTTATTGGAAAGGTTTCTAACTTATCCCCATTGCAAAGGATTCTTGTTGATGGTTTTAGATATTTACTGTTTATTATTCTTAGGAAAGGTCCTTCTATTCCTATACTTTCTAGTGTTTTCAATAGGAATGGGTGTTGTATTTAGTCAAAGGCTTTTTCTGCATCTGTTGCGGTAATCATGTGCTTTTTGTTGGTTTGTTTGTTGATATGGCCAATTATGTGTATGGTTTTCCTAATATTGAACCATCCTTCCATTTCTAGAATAAATCCCACCTGGTCCTGATGGACAACCCTCATGATCACTTGCTGGAGTCTTTTTGCTAATATTCTATTTAAGATTTTTGCATCTATTTTCATTAAGGAGATTGGTCTGTAGTTTCCTTTCTGTTTTTGGTCTGCCTGGCTTTGGAATCAGTACCATATTAGTGTCATAAAAGGAATTTGGTAGGGCTCCTTCTTTACTTATTATGTCAAATAATTTGTATAATATTGGGATTAGTTGCTCTTTGAATGTTTGATTGAATTCACTTGTGAATCCATCGGGCCCTGAGGATTTTTCTTAGAGTGTTCTTTGATGGCTTGTTCAATTTCTTTTTCTGATATTGGATTATTTATGTATTCTATTTCTTCTGCTAGTAATCTGGGCAATTAATATTGTATAAATATTCATCCATATCACCTAAATTGTGATATTTATTGCCATAAAATTGGGCAAAATAGTTTCTAATGATTGCCTTAATTTCCTCTTCATTACAGGTGAGGTCTCCCTTTTCATCTTTGATACTGTTAATCTGGTTTTCTTCTTTCCTTTTTTTATTAGATTGACCAGTACTTTGTCTATTTTATCTGTTTTTTCAAAATACCAGCTTCTAGTTTTATTTATTAATTCAATAGTTCTTTTACTTTGAATTTTATTAATTTCTCCTCTGATTTTTAGTATTTCTAATTTAGTTTTCATCTGGGGATTTTTAATTTGTTCACTTTCTAGTTTTTTAAGTTGCATGACCAATTCATTAACCTCTGCTCTCCTTAATTTGTTAATATATGCACTCAATGATATAAATTTTTCCCTCAGAACTGCTTTGGCTGCATCCCATAGGTTTTGGTAAGAAGTTTCATTGTTGTAATTGTCTTCAATGAAATTATTAATTGTTTCTATGATTTGTTCTTTAACTAACTTATTTTGGAGAATTATATTATTTAATTTCTATTTATTTTTTGGTTTGTCTCTTCATGTATTCTTGCTAATAAGTATTTTTATTGCATTATGATCTGATAAGGTTAAATTTATTATTTCTGCTTTTTTTGCATTTGTTTGCCATGTTTCTATGCCCTAGTACATAGTCAATCTTTGTGAATGTTCCTTGTGCTGTTGAAAAGAAGGTGTATTCCTTTTTGTCCCTATTTATTTTTTTCCATGTATCTATTAACTCTTATTTTCCTAGGACTTCATTCACCTTTTTTATCTCTTTCTTATTTATTTTTTGTTTGATTTATCTAGATCTGATAGGGGAATGTTAAGGTCACCCACTAGTATAGTTTTACTATCTATTTCATCCTTGCACTCCACTAGCTTCTCCTTTAGAAAACTGGATGCTCTACCATTTGGTGCATACATGTTGCATACTGATATTTCTTCATTGTTTATATTGCCTTTTATCAAGATGTAATTCCCTTCCCTATCTCTTTTAACCATATCTATTTTTACTTTGGCTCTGTCAGAAATCATTATTACAACTACTGCCTCCTTTTTCTCAGTTGAAGCCCAATAGATTTTGGTCTAGCCTTTCATTTGTACTCTATGTATGTCTGCCTGTCTCATGTGTGTTTCTTGTAGACAATATATGGTAGTATTTTGGTTTCTGATCCACTGCTATTTGCTTCCATTTTATGGGCAAGTTCATCCCATTCACATTCAGAATTATAATTACCAACTGTGTATTCCCAGACATTTTGATTCTCTCTCCTTGTCCTGCCCTTTCTTCTTTCACTATTTCCTTCTATACCAGTGGTTTTTTTAATCAGTTCCCCTGATCCCCTCCCTTATAGTACTTTCCTTTCTCCAGTCTCCCTTCTTCTTCCCCTCTTATTCTTCTTTAGAGTCTTTTTAAGCTACCCTCCTCCCTGCCCTCTTCTTCCCTAGTGTTGCTTCCTTCCCCACTAGTCCTTTTGTTACCCTTTTACTTCTCTATGGGGTGCAAATCAATTCTCTGCCTTAATAGATCTGATTGTTCTTCCCTCTTTAAGTTAATTCCAATGCACTTAAATATTAAGTATTTCCTCTCTCCAACCTCTTTACCCTTCTAGTGTATTGATCTTTTCTTCTGTTCACCCCACAAGCTTCTTTACGGAATATAAATTTATTCCATTTTGTCTGTTTTCCCATTTTTCTTAATATTATCTTCTTTCCCCCCCTCTAGTTATATACGTATATATATATATCTTGACATTTAATACTATACAGACTGTCACTGTTCCCTCTAAGTAAACTTCTTCTAGTTACCCTATTGATAATAACAATTTTTAATATTTACCAATGTCTTCTTTTCTTCTAGGGATACAAATTGATTGAACTTATTGGTTCCCTTAAAAAAATTTTTTTTTCTTTTTTTCTCCCTGTTTTCTTAATTACCTTATGGTGATTCTCTCAAGTTCTGTGTTTGGGCAGCAAATTCTCTGTTTAAGTCCAGTTTTTTTCTTTATGAATGCTTGGAAGTCTTCAATTTTATTGAATATAATTGAATACACTTTCCCCTGAAAAAAATATAGTCCATTTTGCTGAATAGTTGATTCTTGGTTGTAGACCCAGTTCTCTTGCTTTCCTGAACATTGTATTCTATGCCTTCCAATCCTTCAGTGTAGATTCAGCCAGATATTGTGTTATCCTAACTGTGGTTCCCAGGTATCTGAATGATTTCTTCTTAGCAGCTTGTAATATTTTTTGCTTGGTCTGGTAGTTTTTTAATTTGGTTATAATATTCTTGGAAGTTGTGAGTTCTGGATTAAATGTAGGAGTTAATCTGTGGATTCTTTCAATTTCCACTTTTCCCTCTTGTTCAAGAATATCAGGGCAGTTTTCTTGGATACTTTTCTGTAGGATGATGTTCAAACTTTTTTCTTTTTTCATGATGTTCCTGTAGAACAATAATTCTTAAATTGTCTCTTCAAGATCTATTTTCCAGATCTTTGATTGTATCAATGAGGTGTTTCATATTCTCCTCAAATTTTTCATTTTTCTATTCTGTTTTATATATTCTTGCTACCTTGTGAAGTTTGCTTCTAGTTGTTGAGTTCTATTTTTTAAAGACTGAATTTCATCCCTGGCTTTTTGGTCATCCTTCTCCTTCTGGTCTGATTTTCTTTGTAGATCATCTTTTGCCTTCTTTTCTTCATTTACGAGCTGGTCAATTTTGGCTTTTAAGAATTTATTTTCTTATTTTAGTTCATGTATTTCCTTTTTCAAATTGTCTTCAGCCTCTCTTGATTGCTTTTTGAGTTCCTGAAGTTCTTGAGGTAATTGAATTTTGAGATCTTCCAAAGCCTGTGTCTAAATCTTCTGGAGCTTCTTGATCTTCTATTTCATTTGCTGTTTTTTTTCTCTTCCTGGAAAGAAGCTGTCAGTTGTAATTTCTTATCTCTTTTTCTGTTGTTTACTCATTTTTTTTCATTTTCTCTTCTGCCAGTCTAAGCAGATGGATTTAATGAGCTTTGATGAAAGATCTTCCTCCAGCTGGCAATGAAGGTTTGTAGTTACATTCTCTGCAGTCTATGAAGAAGGGGTGTTGGAGTTTCCTTGCCCTCTGAAGACTTCTTGTCTGTCCAATTGATGGGATTAAGTCTGGATTGGTCTGTATCACTTAATGTGCCCTGAGGCTAAAACCTTGAGAGAAAAAAAAGAGGGGGGGAAGGAACAAGAAAGAGTGTTTTCACTGAGCTGTCCAGCAGGAAGTTCCCCCTGCTCTGTCCTGCTGTTAGACCTGGTTTTCTTTCTCTCAAAGTGCTCTTTATTTTGGTGTGGTAAAGCCAGTAGGTCTAAAGTTTTGCTCCATCTAAGCCACCATCTTCTAAGCATTTTTGCTGTGTTTCTATGGTTTTCTCCTCTAGCCACTTTCCTAGTGCCTGTGTTCAACTCCCCGAGTCAAGTGCCAGCAAAGCCCTCTCTCTAGGCCTGGGCGCCCACCCACCCTGAGATTTCAGGGGCCCCTAGAGAATCTGCACAGCCCATGGGGGAGGAGTCCTGGGATTCCCCTTCTATACCTTCAGACCCAAAAGTTCAAGAATTCAAGCCTTTTTCTTGGGGTACCCCTTGATCTGTCCAGCAGTAGGATTCCCCCTGCTCTGTCATATTGTTAAATTTGGTCCTCTTTATTCTCGAAGCACATTGTTTTCTATCTTGGTGTGGAAAGGGTGCAGAGGTTTAAAGATTTGCTCCTTCCAAGCCACCATCTTCCCAGAATCCCTCAATTTTTTTTGAATTCATGGTAACAAGACATTAAGGAGTCATTCCTCAACCAAGCCATCAGTGTTGAAAAAAAAAGAGCTGTGTGGTTTGTTTTTTTAATTGCTTTATGGGTTTTCTTTGACTCAAGATGGTCAGACAGGAGTATTTTAGGGGCTTTCTCCAAAGATGGCTAGAACTATGAATTAGAACCTAAGGAAATTAATCCCTTCACATTAAAAAACCACAAAATTTAGTGTTTTTAATTGGAAATATCCAACTCAAGTTTTGCAGTCTGCTTTTGATAAGAGGACAGAATCTATTAGGCTGTTACTAAATTCCAAAATTAGGTTAGAATGATAGTGTGTGTTTGTAAGACTTCTAAGGTCATTATTGTTACCAAAATAAATAAAATAAACACATTTCTTAAAAGAAAAAAATGCCTTTGACTATAAAAGGAGACAGAATATATCAAGAAACTGAAGGGAGTTTTGCATTCCTATAATTAGAGTTAAAGATCCATATCACTAATTGACTCAATATTTATTAAGAAAACTTAAATGTTAAATATCAAGGAAGCCCCCAAAATGTATTTATATTGAAATTAGTTGATTTATTTTATTCATTATTCACTACATTTCTTCGTTAAAATGATAATTCAATGAAAGCATGTGCTCTAAGAGCAGACATAAATGTTGAAATCTTCTGCTTGCACAACAGAAGTCAAAATTTCCTTTTTGGCTTCATGTCATAGTAAGTAATACAAAAATCATGGCAACTTTTAGTTATTTTTATAAATGGATTCATTTAAATAAGCTAGAGTCAAATGATATTAACTTTTTCCCCATAGTTATCCTTATCGGTACAAAGTTGATGCTACACTTTAGGGTGATAATGCTAAACTTGATCACCTTAACCTAAGACAGGGTTCAAAAAAGGACAGAGTGAGAATGGGAAAGTGTGAGTGTGGGGAAGCATACATTTTCACTATAAAATTTTATTATTTTCACTTTAATGAGTTCTAAAAATTGAGGGGGGAAAGATTCCTTTTTAATTATTTTTATTAATTAATTTTTGTCAGTTTCAATAAAATTCCCAGGTGTCTCATTTCCTGCCTTCCCTCCCTTCACTAGAGAAGACATTACTTTACAAAATATATGTATAATATTTATGTATTTACACAATGTCTTTAATGTTCCTATTTATCAGTTCTTTATCCGAAGATGAAATTTCACAATTTATTCTTCAAAAATTAATTCTGAGACATTCACTAATGATCTCTTGGCTCTATGAATTTCATTTTTCACAATTTCTGTAGGACTTTCCATGTTATTTTGAAATTAGCCTGCTAATTATTTCTTAGAGCAAGTAGAATTCCATCACAATCATATGCTCCAACCAGATCAGTTATTCTCCAATAGAATAGTGCTTTGTCACCACAAGGAAATCTGTTATGAATATTTTAGAACATATAGGTTATTTTTTTTTCATTAATTATCTTTGAGTATAAATCCAATAGTAATGCATACTAGACTATACATAGTTCTATAACTCTCTGGGAATAATTTCATTTTGCTCTCCAAATTGGTTGGATTGATTCACAGTTCCAGCATAGATTTTTGTGTTCCCATTTTTTCCCATCCTCTCCAACATTTGTCATTTTGCCCTTTTTATCATTTTACCCAATATGATAGGTGTGAGATGGTATCTCAGAACTGTTTTGATTTGACAATTGGAAATTATCTCTATAATACTGTAATTGCCTAGCTACTAGTTTATCTAGAATGTTTCCACCCATGTTCATTAATGAAATTAATCTATAATTTTCTTTCTCTGATTTTGTTCTTCTTAGTTTAAGTATCTGCACCATGTTTGTTTCATAAAAGGTGTTTGGAAGAACTCCTTCTTTATCTATTATTTAAATAAATTATTTCATATTTGAATTAGTTAATCTTTAAATGCTTGGTAAAATTCACTTGTAAATCTATCTGGTCCTGATGCTTTTTTTTCTTAGGAAGTTGATTGATGGCACATTCAATTTCTTTTTTTCTAAAATGGGTTTATTTAGATATTCTATTTCCCCCTCTAATAGCCCAGATAGTTTACTTTGTAGGTGTTCTTCCATTTCATTTATAAAATTTCTTGGCAAATAATTGAGTAAAATAACTCCTAACAATTGCTTTTATTTCATTTTCTTTGGTGGTATATTCACCCTTTTCATTTCCAATGATAATGATTTGTTATTTTCATCCTTTTTTAATCTCCTCAAAAAATAGCTTACTGTTGATTTTTTCCATAAAAACCATATCCTAGTTTTTTATTAATACAATAGTCTTCAAACATTGAATTTTATTTACGTCACATTTAATTTTTAGAATTTCCAATTTGTTGTTTAGTTGGGGATTTTTAACTCATTCTTTAACTAGTTTTCTTTTCATTGCATTCCCAATTCATTGATTGGTTCCACCTCTATTTTATTAATATAAGCATTTAGATATATAAATTTCTTCTGACACTTTTGTTGTATCCCATAGAATTTTTTATAGTGTATCATTACCATTCTCTTTAATAGACTATTTATTGCTTCTATATATTTTTTCTTTAATCCATTCTTTAAGATTAAATTACTAGTCTCCAATTTACTTTTACTTTGTGTTTCCATGGTCATATATATATATATATTTGTGTGTATGTATTTATGTATATACATATATGATCATGATCTGAAAAGAATGCACTTAATATTTCTTTTTATATTTAATTATAAGGTTTTTTTACCTAAATATATGGTCAGTTTTTTTAAAGTACCATGTGCTCCTGAGAAAAAGATAAAAGATATACTTCCTTTCTATTCCTATTCAATACTCTCCTGATATCTATTATATTTAGCTTATCTAACATTCTATTCATCTTCTTGACTTCTTATTCATTTATTTGGCTAGATTTATCTAGTTCTTATTGGAAAGATTGAAGTCCCCCATTATTATTATTTTGCTATCTATTTCCACCTGTAACTCATTTAGCTTTTCTTTTAAAATTTAGTTGCTATAACATTTGTTGCAGGTAGATTTAATACTGATAATTCTTCATTATCTGTGGTAACTTTTGTATAATATAGTTTCTCTGTTTATTTTCTTTAACTAAATCTATTTTATATATAACTTTGTCTGAGATTGTATTTTATACTTCTTTATCAATTGAAGCATAGAATGTTATGTTCCAGGCCTTTATTTTTAGTCAATATGTGTCTTTCATTTTAAAATGTGTTTCTTTTAAACTGTATTTTTGGGCCTTTGTTTTTTTATCCATTCTGTTATCTCTTTCTGTTTTATTGTTGAATTCATCCCTTTCACATTCAAAGTTATAATTACTAGTTGTGTATTTCCTCATTAAATATGAATTTTTCCCTCACTCTTGATTCTTCTCTTCCTCTCAAATCACTGTTGATTCTTCTCTTCCTTCTTTTACCCTTTCTGTCCTCAGAATACTGATTTCTTCTGACCACTATCTCCCTGATCCGCACCCCACCTGAGTCCTTACCTTTTCGTCTCCCATTGCTGTCCTATTTCTAAATCAGTCTGCCTTTCTAAGGGTCTGTCCTTTATCCCCTACTCTTTTTCTTCTAATTTTTATTCTATCCATCCTTCTAAACCCTCACCTTGCCCTCCAATTTTTGGATATGAATTCCTTCCTAAGAATCTCTTCCTTTTCCCCTTGCCATAATTTCTCTTAATCTATACACCTTTCTAAGGCTTCCTCTTTTTTCCTATGATTTAACTTTTCTATGCCTTTGTATGTTAAGAAGACTGTATACTTCTAGTTGCTCTTGTTCTTCCCTCTTTAACTTTGATCTCATGAGAAAAGGATTCTAGCACTACTAGCCCTCCACTTCCTCTTCTCCTTTACTATAATAGTCCCTCCGGTCAAATCCCTTTTATATTCCATTTGATCCCTTCCTACTCTATTTCATTATTTTTTGTCTATTCCCATTCTATTCAACTTGACTTCTATTGCTATTTGCTCTTTCAGATTACCCAAATAATGATATCATTCTTACTTGTTACAAACAATATAAGAAGTAAATAATGAGATCTTATTAAATCACTTATAATTAGTCTTTCATGTTTACTTCCTTATGATGCAGGTCTATACCAGAGTTCTTATGCTACCCTTGCTCTTTTAAGATAAATAGCAAGTTGTGGAATAAGTAGATAGAATGGATATGTGAGTAAGCAATATTACTAAGTAATGACTTGAAGAAAATCTGATGTTTTCATGAAGATATAACATGTATTAAATGATGTTTGTTTGAGTTATTGAATATAGAGTCAAATTGCTCCAATCTTCTAATGCCTAATTCAACTTCCCTCTAATTCAGCAATTCAGGTAAACCACCACTTATCAGTATTTCTCCTTTATTAAAAGAGCTTTTCAATTAATAGTTCTATAAATTAGATTTTTATAATATGTGGCAATAAACATGAAAACACTGGGAAGAATTATATCAAAAGAAATAAGTAGTATTTAAGTTAATATAGTGTTTTCTGGCTACAAAGCACTTAGTATGCATTATTTGATTTGATCCTCACAATAACTCCATGAAATAGAGCAAAAATATTATTAGTCCCAGTTTCCAAATGAGGAAAGTGAGGTACATAGAATTGTATGCTTGCCTAAGTTAGTATAACTCTTTAAGTAGAAGAGTTAGACCTTCTTGTACTAGATCTCATTAGAGAAAGTACCATGTGTCACACTCTGATCAAAAACATTACTTTGCATCTTCTCCTCATCTGGTCCTTACAGTTCTTTTATGAGTCAATGAAGTTTGTCTATTACTATTAGGCTTCAAGAGCAGTTATATATTCATTTTAGCACACACAATCACTTTTGGCAGAATGCTGAGAATGTGTAACCTCCCCTCTGAGACAAGCAGTTTGCTTAAACCAGACATATGCCAAACTTCTCAATTCAGGTAAGCTAAGGAGTTCCTCTCTCTCAAGCTCTACACTGAGAGGTCTATACAGCATTTCCCCAGGAAACTTTGATAACAGTAAGGGATTCTGCTTTCTCCAATCAGCTTTCTGTAAAGTCAAAACTTTTTTTCCCCAAAAAAAAGCAGATATAAAGTCTGTTTTTGTCCTTTGCATCTCTCTCTATAACCAGAGAGAGAGAGAGAGAGAGAAAGAAAGAGAGAGAGAGAGAGAGAGAGAAGGAAAGAGAGAGAGAGAGAGAGAGAGAGAGAGAGAGAGAGAGAGAGAGAGAGAAGGAGTATAGTAGAGGGCAACCCTAAGAGGGGTGTAGGTATTGCTAAAAAGCAATAAGTACAGTAAGTTCTATAGGACATCTAAATTTATCTCTCTTCTAATATGTTTCCAGAAATTATGAGGCTCAACTTAGCCTCTGCCAGTTGATTGTATCATTTCTTCTATGAACAGCATTTCTAATCACGTCCTTTGCTTTTAGTCCCTTGGGATGCTTTCTGTTTTCTAATTCCTCTTTTTTCTACCCTTCTCCTTATTTCTTCCTTTATCCTCTTTCAAATAAGTTCTTCCCCATGAATAGTTATTGATGTCTAATTTATGATGTGAAATTCAATAAGTCTACCTTTCTGTGATGAATGATTAATATTCCTTGTACAATCTCCCCATAGTCCCCAGTTGTTTGATTTATAATTTCATAAGTATTTAAGAACTTAAAACTCTGAAAAGTCACATGCAAGTGACCTGATGGGCCACAGCTATCATTATCTGTCAGTTCTCTGACTTTAAGTAAGGCCTCCAACAGATTCCAACAGATTCATCTAAAAGATAGTTACTTCTATATCTGCTTCCTAGAATAATCTCTATCTCTTTTCTGCATTTTATTAGAAACTGTTTAGTCTCTTTTTCTCTCTCTCATATATGCAGAGGGAAGATATATATATATATATATATATATATCCCTTCATCTTTTGTCTTTGAATCAATATTTAGTATTGGTTCCAAAAGCAGAAGAATAAGGGGTAGTCAATTGGTGTTAAGTGACTTGCCTGTGGTTACCCTGTTAGGAAGTACCTGAAGTCACATTTGAATACGGGACTTCTCATTTCCAGGCTATCTAACCATTTTAAACAAATGTTTATTTTCCTCCTCCTTCAATATCTAATAGGTCATGTGTTAAAAAGGATAATACATTACTTTAATAAAAGTAAATTACTTTGATGATGGACCTCAATGGATATAGACTATAGCCAAAAACTATATCAGCTTTACAATTTTTCATTTAAAAATAAATTCATGAAATGCCCATTAATTGGTAAATGACTGAACAAGTTGTGGTATATATTGGTGGTGTAATACTATTGTATGATGAGGAGGACAGTTTCATTTAAAAAAAAAGCCTAGAAAGGCTCCTATGAACTTATTCAAAGTGAAGGGACTAGAATCAGGAGAGCATTGTACATGTAATAGCAATATTGTAAATATAATCAAGTGTGAAAGACAGCTAATCTGATCAAGACAATAATCTAAGGCCATTCCAAAGGGCCCAAGATTAAAAATATCCTCCTCCAGAGAGAAAACCATTGAAGCATACCTTCTTAGTTTATTTTTCTCTTTATATGGTATTTTTTTCTTTTTCAAAATGGTTAATGGAAATATATTTTGCATGACTTCATATGTATAATCAATATTAGACTATATGACTTCTCAAGCAGGTAGGAGAGGAAAGAAGGAGATCTCATTTTTTCTAAATGAATTTTCATTTTTACTTGTAATTAGAAAATCTTTACTGAGATAAGGAAAACTACAAAGAAACGAAGAAAATGTTGAAAATTTGACTTTTAATAAAGGCACCATTAAATTGTTGGAGGGGGAGGGAATAATCTCAGGCCAGTGATTTGAATTTAATGTTCATGATGTCAGAAAAATAGCTTGGCAATTTTTTTTCTAAAAAATAACTTTTTTATTCACCACTTCTCTTGCCATTGTTAATGTAGCTGAGTAAAGAGTAGAAAATATAATATACTAGATAAGTTGGACTTGGTATTGTGAATATCTGACTTCACAACTTGCCTCTGACATTCACTTGTGTTATTATGAGAAGTCCTAAACAGCTTCCATATCCAAAGAACTCTGATCCCATCTGCAACCTGCAAAGATGGAGGGAGTTCTCACACTGCACCAATGACTGGTCCTTGAGACATTAATACATATAAAAAGTGCATCTTAATATTAATAACAAAACATAATTTTTAAATAGAAAAACCATCAAGAATTGTGTGTATAGTCAATATCTATGTGATTCCATTGTATTTTGCTCTTCTTATCACTGTTCCTTATTGCCCTGAGATTATTGAATAATATTAATGACCTATGTTGAAAAAGAATTGCAATAGCTGGTGTTACATTTCAACCTTATCTCTCAGTTGCTGACAACAAGGAATGAATTGGAAATCTGAAAAATCACTCTATTAATCACCATGACAAGAAGAGTTTCCAGTTTGAGTTCTTTCATAGGTATATATGAATATAGTTGATCAAAAAATTTTTGTCTGTGTAAGCCATTTGGCTTTAGAAGGGATTGAGAAATAAACATAAAGTCACTTTAATCTATAATAATTATAAGAAAATACTTTATGTGCTCAAATAAAGAATCCACTTTATACTCAATACAGATAGAAGCTGCTGGGATATAATGCTTTATACTTTCCTAGATTCTATTAATACCAAAGACTGCTACTGAGGTAATTAAATTAATAATTTCCAAGAGGCAGGGAGGATAGTAAAGTAGGAAAGGGGTTAAGGTTATAAAAATCTAATAGCTCATTATTATTTCCAGGATCAAATATAAAGTCCTTTATTTGACATTTAAAGTTCTTCATAATTGTCCCTTTCCTACCTGTAGAATCTTTTTTTAAAAATTCTTACCTTCCGTAGTAGAATCAATACTGTATATCATTAGTTCTTAGGCAGGAGACCGGAAAAGGCTAGGAAATGGGGATTATTTTACCTACCCAGGTTCACACAGCTAGGAAATGTCTCAGGTAAGATTTGAATCCAGGACCTCCTATTTCTAGGCGTGTCTCTCAATCTACTGAGCCACCTTGCTGTTGCCTGTCCAGTCTTCTTAAAGTATACTCTCCTCCACATATTAGACAACCAAGCTTCATCATCCTACTTACTGTTCCTCAAATAGCAGTCAATAGGCATTTATTAACTACTCACTCTGGCAGGCAATATGCTAAGTGCAGGAGGGGACAAAAAGAGGCAAAAGACAGCCCTTACTCTCCAAACAGCAATACTCGCCAGCAACGTATTCTGTGCCTCCATATTGGATGACTCCCAATCAGAAATTACTTACCCCCTCACCTCTTCCTCTTCACTTTCCTTCCTTTAATAATCAGTTTAAATTCTGACTTTTTCAGGAAGTCTTTTCTATACCCCCTACTCCCACTTCTTATTAGAGCACTCACCACAATGTGTGTGACATATTAATAAACAATTCTTAGCTGGCTAACAAAAAGAAAAATTTCTTGGTAAAATAAGAAATATTGACCCTCTTATATTCCACCAGTGAGAAATACCTTCCAAAAACAGGAAATAATAATCCTTAGACCATCAGTCAAATCAAAGGGTCAGATTATCTTTCTAATGAATAATAAAAAAAAAGATAGTATCAGTATTCTTAGAAAATTGTTGCTTGTCTTTTAATTATTATATAATCTTATTTTTCTTAAACAATAACAGGGAAACTGAATTTCAAAAATTGAGACTTAATAGATTCCACTGTGAGAAATATTAAACCATAAGGATATCAATAGGGTTAATTAAATATTGATAATTAATTACTTCAAAAGCCACTACCCAAAGCCTTGGAATTTTACCTGCATTACATTAAGTAAAATCCTTTTTTGTAGACTTCTAAAGGGAATTTGATGCTCACAGAAAAATGGACTGTAGATAACAGGAGAAAGGGGTAAAACAATATGCAATGTGATTTGCAGCTTCTTTTTAAAAATGAGTTGTGGATAATGAATCCTATTTTCCTTAACTGTGGTCTTACCATATTAACTTCCTTATGTATTTTCTCATGGTGCTTGATTTTCAGAAAAAGGTCACCAGCTCCTCATAAATTTGAGTGGCCCATACACCAATACCAGTCTTGGAAAATTCAATTTAAATCAGGCCTAATCACTGCAGCTAGGTGCGAGATGCTTCACAACAGATTTTATCCTTGCATTGTAACATCACTTCGTTTCTTTCTCCTTTCAGACTTGTTCCAATTCTGCTAAAGTCTAATTGGCTGGCAAGGGATTCTGCTGTCATTCAACTAACTCCTGCCAGCCTCACTGAGACAACTGGAAGCTCAAATTGACATATGCTTTGGGTCCTGGGGGTCAGATTTCCCTAGATGAGAAAATGAAGTCTCCCGTAAGTAGCCAAATGCAATGTAAAAGCTTTGGGCTGATGCAACTTCTTCCCAGAAAGCAGAGAGATTTTTAGGTGATTTTTATGTCTCTCAGCTCTGAAATTCTATGATTCCAATTTTTATATTGCTATTAGCTCAACTCTGGGTAATAAAGTAATAACTGGTATTTATATAGCATTTACTATGTTCTAGTCACTCTGCTAAGCACTTTATAATTATCATCCCATTTGACCATCACAATGGTTGTAGAAGATAAGCACTATTATTATCCCCATTTTACAGATGAGGTAACTGAAGGTGGAAATAATATTTCTATAGGATTGTCCATGAGAAACAAATGTGACCTAAGCCTCCTTCCTACCATTTTTAATGATCTTATGATTCTAGCTTAAAAAATTATAATGTGACCCTGTTTTATTTGATTGCTAGGAAACAATTAGCAAAAACTCTCTTGGGGCAAGCAAAATACTTTCAGTATGGAGTTTTATGCTGAGACTATTGTGGGTAGCATAAAACAGACAAAAATGTTAACGTCCCCAGAAGATAGGTTATGAATGATCTCAGGGTGACAACTAAGGTATTTACATAAATAGCTCTAGATAACCCAAGAGGACCCTAATCTTAATTAAATGGTGGTAATGAAAAGAAGACTATCAAGTCAATGTCATTTGATGCACATTTCACTACTGTTGTGCACAACACCTGCCATATAAATTGGCAAAATAAGTATAAGTTGCCTATGTAATATGATTTCAGGAAGGTCCCCTTTATAAACAAGAAATAAACCAGTTAACAAGCAATTATGAAGAAATTTTTATTTTCCAGGCACAGTGTTGGGCATAACCTTGGAGAGAGTAGATTTGGTTAAATGATTAGATCTGAAACCAGAATGCAGAGTTGAGAAGAGAATGAGAGGAGAAGAGAAACACCTGTAGGGAATGGAATTCTGAGTTTAGAAGGGGATAAACATGACCAGATTAAGTGAAGTTATTTTAAAGAAAGAGGGAGTCATGGGCATGCTTGTATGAATCAATAGGGAGAGAGTGACTGAGGTAATGAAATAATCATGGGGACAATTTTGAAGGAAATGAGAGAGGAGAAGATTAAAGGTGTATGTGGAGAGGAAAATCTTAGAAGGAGAAGGATAACTTCATCTGAGACAGAAATGAAGGAGGAGATTGTGGGAGATGATATGAGAAGAAAAAGAGGGAAGAAGATGGAGATCTCAGTGAATGACCTCATTCTTTTCCCAGTGAAATGTGAGGAGTGGTCCTATGCCGAGAGGGGGAGAGGGAGGGACTAAGAATGCTATGATAAGTTTGAAAGTTGAGAAAATTTGAAATCACTCCTGTCAATACAACAAATCTAAGTTAGAGATTACTGATAAAGGGTGAAGTCCTCCAGATATTTTTTTGCAGATGACACTGTGATCATGGCATCAAGTCACAAAATAGGGCAGGGATCCCAAAAAATATCTTTAATTCCTCTAAAAAGTGATATTTCTCTTCATTCAAATGGGAAATGCTAAGTACATGTGGAATGCTTAGTGTTTGATCTTTACTATGTAGTTGGAGATACCACATACAGGGCATGTTTGCCAGGCTATCTATTTAGAGAAAGCAATGCCAAGAGTGAAATGAGTTGAGAATGGAATAGAAAGGGGGAAGCTGAGTGGATCAGTGGATTGAAAGCCAGGCCTATAGATGGGAGGTCCTAGGTTCAAATCTGGCCTCAGATACTTCCTAGCTGTGTGACCCTGGGCAAGTTATCTAACCTCCATTGCCTAACCTTTACCACACTTCTGCCTTGGAGTCAATACATGAAATTGACTCCAAGACAGAAGGTAAGGGTTTAATTTTTAAAAAAATGGAATAGAAAGAAGGAAATACAATAAGTAGCTTACGGACAATTCCAATCATCCTTTTGGAAAACCAACCTTCTTTTTGAAAAATGTATATATAGAACGAACATTACTCTGCTGGTGTTATATGATTACAAAAAAAATTAATACCATTCAAATAAGAAATTTTACAATGTCTTATTAAAGGGTGATGTCACAGAAATGTAGGATAAAAAGGTGGGCAATCATGTAGAAATGGCAAGAAATAGCTGAGAGACAAAGCCATTTTTCTCCTTTCCTGTCAAGACAAAGGAACTGACTAAGAAATAGTGGTGGATCAATGGCATGGAATAGGCACTCAACAAGCAGTAAGAAGGAGTATAGTAGCCTAGTGTTTGACAAACTTAAAGGTCCAAACTTTTGGAAGAAAAACTCATTATTCAGCAAAAACCATTGGGAAACCTTGAAAACAGTGTGGCATAAACTAGGCATAAACAAACAACACCAAGGAAAAGTCAAAATGGATACATGATTTAGAAATTAAGGGTGACACCATCAATAAATCTGAGGAGCATGACATAATTTACCTGTCAGAACTGTGGATAAGAGAAGAATTTATGTCTAAAAAAGAGAAAGAGAACATTGTGACATGTAAAATAACTTTGACTACATTAAATTAAAAGGGTTTTGCACAAACAAAATCAATTCAACAAAGAATAAAAGGCTGTTATGATTAAAATTCTCTTGAGACTGATTTTGTGTAAGAATATGTTTATTGACTATATCAGGTTTATAGATAAGGCAAGCATCCTAACTGATAAAATTTAATAGGTCTCCCTTGTTTTCTAATGACCAGGGATTACCCAAACTTGGTCATGCAGCTTAATAAATAGATATTGAGGGGCTTATTAATCAGCCCCTCTCTTGAACATCCTAAAACATATTTAATTGCTGATAGTTGTTGGGAGCTATTAAGAGAAATTAGAATCTCAAGTAGATATTTTTATCTGGACCCCCTCGAAAGATCAATACAGACCGGCAGAGCTATGTATTATCTTTCCACCCTATTTACAGGACAAGACAGGTGTGGGATATCTAAGATAAAAATCTGAGATTCCTCTTTTGATTCCTTTCATAATTCTCACCTTCCTTCAAAATACAATATAGTCTTATTAAAAAAGCTTTGGGCTCTCAGCACTCCAGCAGGAAGGGGGCTAACTCTGTTCCCCTTTACCCAAGAACACAGATGGCTGGTACGGCCAAGGCCAAACCCTTGGCAGGGCATTTTGCCCAGAATTAAAGTAAAATAATGAGGCTCAAAAAATTGTTTAATACCATCAAGGCTGAGAAACTGATGGGGCTTTCCAACCTAAAGGAGATGTCCCAGGCTCCACTTAAAGATAACACATGTAGTTGATAGTTTAGCATAGGTTTTTGTCTACGCCTGAAGGCTTCTAAGGTTTTTGTTTTGACTATAGTAAAAATCTTGCTCTCTGTAACTGTGGGAAACTTTCTTGGGCTTTTGGGGGAAAGGGATCTTTAATTTCCTTTATAATAAAGTGGCTACTTCAGTATTTCTTGAAGTACAATGAGCTAACAAGCTGTGCTTCCAATCTGTTTCATTCTTTGCATCTGAGGACCACCCAGGCCACTCAGATTAGTCTCTGGTTATAGAGTATTGATCTCTATAGATAGTTAATCAAGAGTTAGTTCATAAATCTATCTGCTCTTCAAGGAAATGAATTCTTCTCCCCTTCCTTTATTAACCAAATTGTGTTTGAATGATATCTCTGACCCAGATCTCAGACTCTGGAATATACATTAGTTTTCTCTAATATATATATATATATATGAACTGATACAATATATAAGAAAATGAATTCTCACAAGTCAAACAACAAACTGGAGAAAAAAATCTTTATAGCAAACATCTCTGTCAAAGGTGTCACTTTTTAAATATGTAGAGAACTGAGTCAAATTTATAAAAATGCAAAGCATTACCCAATTGACAGATGGTCAAAGGATATTAACAGGCAATTATCAGATGAAAAAAAATAAAACTAACTTTAGTCATATAAAAAATGCTCCAAATCATTTTTAATTAGAAAAAAGCAAATTAAAACAAGTCTGAGGTGCCACCTCACACACATCAGATTGGCTAACATGGCAAAAAAGAAAAATGATGAATGTTGGAGGGGATGTGGAAAAATTGGGACACTAATACACTACTGGTGGAGTTGCAAACTGATACTATCATTCTAGGGAGTGATTTGGAATCTAGAAACCCCCAAACTTATAGCCTCCTGAGGTCTGATAACCCCTCAGTTTAGTTATCTTGAAGATGAAGAACTCAAGTTTGAGGTAGTCACATGAGTTTCCCCCTGAGGGAAAGGCTGAACTTCTCAAGTTCAGATTAATAATAGACCTTAAATTAGTTTAGGTGGGGCTGGCAAATCTTAGGTGTTAAGGATCCTTTTTGTCCCAATGGTTTCTCCTCTTAGGTCAAAGTCCTTCACCAAGGTAGCCCAGCCCTTGACTGGATCTTTTCCTTTTGTGATCATTGTAAAGCATCTGTCTCCCCCTGATAATCCTATTTAGGACTCCTTATTTTCTTTGTAGCCATCCTAAAGCAAATCAACTATACCCTCCAATCCTCAGTCCCCAGTTCCCCTAAAAGGGTATATAAGCTTCCCAATTTTCATGGCTCCTCAGAATTGTCATCTAGCTTGGTAGCACTCCCAGGGGTCAGTGGCCAGAGAAACCAGAGTCTCTGGGCTCTGTGCGGGTTTATAGTGTGCAACTCTATGTGGAAGCCTTGAGGAAAGTACTGAGCTCCCTTTCTTAATTAAAGAGTGGTTTTTCTGACTATTTAATAGTTCTGTGTTTTTTCTAGTTTAACAATAACCATGTCCAAAAGATCATCAAACTGTGCATAATCTTTGACCCACTAATACCACTATTAGGTTTGTACCCCAAAGAGATCAAAGATGGGAGAAAGGACCTACCTGTACAAGAACACTTATTTTCATTGTGTCAAAGAACTGGAAGTTGAAGGGATGATCATCACTTAGTAAATAGCTGAATAAATTATGGTCTATGCTTGAAATTATTATTATATGAAAGGTACTAAGTGAGAAGTATAGACACTTAGTAATATGAGAATCAAGAGGAGAGCACTAGTCCTATTCAAAGTACTCATTTGGTCAATGCTATTAAAGCAGGTCACAGGAAGAAAACAAATATTCACACATCTTCTTGGCTTGAACACTCAAGTTTTTTAAATAGCTTTGTTCTTATTCAGCATATTCTCAAGGCATTGAATTTGCAATTATTCATGCAAATAAAAGGAAATTCAAGCCTGGTTAAAGCTAATTCATAAAATCTGTTTCCAAACTTGCAGACCAAGCCACCTCCATCTTTGTGGTTAAATAGCCACACTGCAGGAAGCTTACAAGCAGTAGATTTTTCTCCCTGAATTTAATTTTATTCAGCCAGTTTGGAAATGGTTCTTAACATGTTTATCCTTTTAAAAAATACATTAAATTCTTATTTGCTTTGCATTTATACATAACAATTTAGCTTCTTTTTACAGATACAATTATTACAGCATGTTGTTAAATAGGTGCATATGTTTCTGTTTCTAGATTGTTCTGACATTTTAAAAACCAATGCAATCTGCTGTCTTGTTCACATATTTTGCTTTCATTTACTGTGATTTAATCCCTGTATCTGCTTTCATTCTTTATATTTGGTTCTGGTCAATTAAATTAATTTTGCATTTCCTTCCCTGGTTGTTTCTTAATGTTTTTTCCCTTCCTTTTCTCAAAATTACCTTATTTAGAATTATTATATGTTCAACCCTTTTAATCCCATCAAATAAAATGAAAGGCAAACTACCTTATTAAAAGGCAATGCTTGTTGATGCTCAAAGTAAGAACACTATTAAATGGAACATGAACCTTTCAATGTCTTCCCTTCTGAATTACTATCAACATGTTAGTTTCTACTCAGCCTAGGAAGGCAAACTCTAGAGAAGGCAAAGTGAAATATCCAGTCAGAGTGATCTCTTTATGTTCATTCAGATCTGAGATACACACGCAAAAAAATGCATGAGTAAGTTATTATAAAGTACTGCATAAACTGAGAGAATTGGGAAGGGTACAGGTGGAAGAGCACTTGAATAGTATGTTGCAGCAAAAATTTAGTAGCACTAAGGTAGCATGTGGAAGATGGAGAACACCATCATTTCTTAAACCCTTACCTTCTATCTTATAATTGATACCAATTATCAGCTCTAAGGCAGAAGAGCTCTAAGGGTTAGGAAACTATAATTAAGTGACTTGCCCAGGTTCATATGGCTAGAAGTGTCTCAGGCTATATTTGAACCAGAGGACCTTCATTTCCAGGCTTGGCACTCTATTCACTGAGCAGCCTACCTTCCCCAACTCCATCAGTTTTTGATAGTGCAAAAATGACTTACTTTTTTAGTGGTAAATGGGTAATCAAGAAAATATATTTTTTGCCACTACAACCAAAGGGTTCAGAAGGGAAGTGGAAGTTAGAAAGCACAATGGCAGGTGAATATCAAGAAGTTCAACCACCTGGCTAAAGAGAGGTAGCCACAAGTAGCCAGATTCCAAGTCAAAATCCTGAGAAAGGTGAGGGGCTAAAATTAGTGGAATAGTGCGGGAAGGATCAGAAGGTTGTGAGAATACTTACCTAAGCCATGTCCTTGGATGGCTGCCCCAGTTTACCAGTGAAGTTGATTAATGAGGAAGAAGAGGATGGGGATGAGAAATAAAAATGGAATCTGAAGACGAAACTACAGAATGAGACATGTCTCCCTAACTCTCAATGGACTCTAACCCTATTGAAAGAGGGCTTGGTTGTGCCACTTTCAGTGAATTTTAAATTGAAGATGATAGAAATCCAATAGTTGCAGCCAAGTATGAATAAGATCAAAGGAGAGGAAATGTCCTGGCCCTTGGCTTAATAATAAGAAGAAAATAGTAATTGTCCATCTGGAAAAGATAAAAAATATATATAATTGGTGGAATCAACTGGTGAGCAGGAATTCAAGATCAATACCAAAAATGCCAATCCATAGAATTCTAGATATTGGAATCATCAGAAAAAAATCAAATCAAATCAATAAGCTTTTATTGACTACTGTAAGGGGTAAGAAGGGGTTTTTTTTGTTGAATATATTAAAAGGTTTGGTTGCCAGGGAATTGAATAATTATCAATTCCCAATTGAAGAATAACCTTAAATCAAAATGAAGTTTATTTACAAATGAGAAGAGAGAGAGAAAGTAAGAAATTTAGAGAGAAGATAAGGTAAGATAATTAACCTGACAAACTAAATAATGTCCCAGGTTTAACTCAAGCAGATCTAATTAGTCCTCAGTTGTAGAAAGGACAAGCCTTGAGCTGAGGGCCCAGGCCTGAAGGCCTGGAGGATATGAAGCAAAAGCTTCAGTCACAGAGTCTCTTTGAAAGGGAAGTTCCTTAAGAGAAGTTCAGGAAGACTCTTTACAATCACCACGTGGAATTCGAAAGGAAAGATTTAAGAACAGTCTCATCAGCTCCAGAGCTTCTCCATGTCCCAGTCACAAACCAGAAGAGCTCCTTCAGGTCCTGTTCATGAACCAGAATTGACACTGAGCTCACTGAGCTCTCTTTTAAAGGAGCTTCTTTTGCATCACTTCCTGTGCCTTCTTCTTGATTTATGTGTCCAATAACAACAGACACTTTTCTTAGGACTGCCCAGGAGGCAGTCAGTAAATTTTGATTTGTCACTCACTCTAGCACACATAGGTCACAGGCCACTCAACTTGTGAGTTAAGTGGAGATGTTTTCACCTTTGGTAATTAAATCTAAAGATGGGTAGGATAGATTTAATCTAATTATCACACTACCTATTATATACCAAGCACTTAGCAGACCTTCACTCTATCAATACCACTTTATTGAATATCTTGAACCGTATGTATCTTTTTAAACTCAACATGTCAAAAACCAAACTCTTGACCTTTCCTCCCAAACTTTCCCCTCTTCCTAACTTTCCTTTCAATGTCAAGAGCATCACCACTTTTCAATCACCAAGGTATCACCATTGATTCCTCACACTCTCTTACTCCTATATCCTATGAGTTACCAAATTATTGGCTTGATTTCCAGCTTTGTACAGACTTTTCCCTTTTTTCCTATGGTGCCACAACTACCCTGATACAGGCCCCCATCCCATTGTTATTGCAATAGATTAATGCTTCAAGTCCCTCCTCATACCAATCTATGCCTTGTCACTCACCTGTGAAATTGATCTTCCCAAAGTGCAGTTCTAACCATATCATTTCCTCTCTCCAAAACTCTCTAATGACAACCTAACATTTTCAAGATCAAATATAAAATCCTCCATTTGGATTGTGAAGTCCTTCATAAGAATGGCCCCTTCCTAACTTTCCAGTCTTCTTATGCCTTCCTTCCCTCAATATATTATACAATTCAATGATGCTAAACACCTTATATACTGCTCAGGATACACACTATTGCCATTCCATAAATATTTTCACCTGCTTTCCCTACTCATCTCTTCCTTGTGGCTTCCTTAGCTTCCTTCAGTTCTCAGCTAAAATTCCACCTTCTGGAAGTCTTTACTAGTCCCCTTAAATCTTAGTCAAAGGAGAAGGTACCCAAAGTATAAGGGCAGTAAAGATGGCAATCAAATAATTCCCAACATAATACAGCCCGGTGAAAAAAAGAACTACTCCTCTAAGATTGCTCCATCACCAATTAATCCTAGATATAGCTAGTTTTTGGGTAGGTACTTGGTACAGGGGATAGAGCAGCAGTCTGGAGTAAGGAAGACCTGAATTCTAATACAGTCTCTGATACTTTCCATCTGTGTAACCCCAGGTAAGCTACTTAATTCTCTTTGCCTCAGTTTCCTCATCTTTAAAGTGAGCTAAAGAAGAAAACAGAAAACTACTACTGCATCTTTGCCTAGAAGACCCCAAATGGTATCACAAAGTCAGATATAACTGAAACAAATGAAGAACAACAAATCTTGCTGTTTCCTCCATTGAACTATGAATTCCTTGAAAGCAAGGACAATTTTATTTGTGTTTTTTTTTCTTTGCATCCCCAGTGCTTAACTCCATTTCTTACATACAGTTGGCATTTAATAAAACTAGTTAACTAAATGATGAACAGACACTCTGCTAAGGGATGGGTAAGACAGAGAAAGTCAAGGGGCAGTCTCAGAAGCTCATATTCTAAAAGAAGAAACAATATACAAGCAACCATGTACAAACAAGATAGAGGTAACCAATAGAAAGAAATAAAATAGTACCTGATCACTAAGAGCTGTTACTATAAAATTAAATTAAAAGAGTAAGTCTGACCATGTGTTTCAACAAAAATAATGGAAATTGGGATGGGGAAGCAAAGCAGCCTGTATTGTAATCCCTGTTCTACCGCTAACTTAATGTGAACCTCCGTTCATTTCTCTAGGTCATAGTTTCATCATCTGCAAACTATATAATCTCCAGGATCTTTAAAACAATGCTTGAATAGTAGTCATCTTATTTTTGCTCTATAAGGACAAGTTAGATGCCTATTTAACCTCTAATAGCAATGTCACCAGGGATAGTTTTAAGCAAAATTGGGAAGCTGAGACAGTATAAATATGTTTATGGTCCTCCAACCTCTTTTTATATTCATATTTCCATTTTGGAATCTATTACTGGACTTATTTTTGAACATTCATCTTTAGAATGTCTTAAAAGGAGATATTAAGAGATTTTAGAGGATCAGCAAAAGTTTATTTTAAAAAGTAAGACTTTAGCTGAACATGAAAAAGCCTAGGAAATCTAGGAGAGAGAGATGAGGAGAGGGAGAATTCTAGACATATAGGATAGCCAATGAAAATACCTGCAATCAGGAGAAAGAATATTTCATGTGAGGAACAAAAAGAAAACCAGTGTCTGAAGTATGAAGTATAGGTAGAAAGGGATAAGAACTTTACAAGTCTAACAGAAGATATTATATTTGATTTTGAAGGAATCAAAACCATTTGAATTCATTGAATAGGGAGAGAGTGATTTGGTTAGACTTGTATTCTGGGAAGTTCAATCTGACATCAGAGGTGAGGATGGATTCCAATAGGGAAGAGACCTGAGGTAAGGAGACTCACTTTGTGATGTAAAGTTGTGAAATGATGAGGGTGGTGGTGGTGTTATAGGTGAAAAGGGGGCATATGCAAGAGCTGTTACCAAGGTAGAATAGATAGGCCTTGACAACAGATTTGATATAGAAATATGCAGCTTGATGGAAAAGCTAATATATGCCTCCAGAGATCATTTTTCTCCATTTTTTTTTTGTTTATTTGTTTTTCCATTGTTTCTAAGAGGTATTCTCCTTAGTTATAAGAATCACAAGTTAGAAATGTATCAAGTTTTAAGAAAATAACTTTGGAAAACCTTTTTAAGTAAATTATATCAAGTTCACAGCAAACCATGCTAAACAGTTAACACTTATTACAAGCCAATGATTTGTAAGGATTTCAGTTGCTAATGTCAGGTTTGTCTCATTCCCAAAGGCTTCAAAAAGCCATTCCTTTGGCCACAAATAGATTTCTAAGAAGGAAACCCTTAGGCAATAAGGTGGAAAATGTCAGTTCTTAAAGGAAGGAATTGAGAAGAATAAGAGACAAGAAGAAGCATTCAGAAGGTAATCTGAAGGAAAATAAATGAGCATTGAACAGGATAATATTTCATGAGAATTGAGTTTTTGACTGTTTAACTTTCCTATGTATATATCTACTCTGAGACTGATCTTGGCTTAATGTGATAGAGTTTAGGCCTTAGGAAGACATTGCTAAAAATAGGTATGTCAGACACACATTCTGGCTGATCCATTCATGGCATTCCTGGTGTGCACAACTCCAAATGATGTAAGAAATTGAGAATTTTCAAAAATAGCAACAACAAATGGAACATTCATGCACAATTTTTTATTATTTCATGACTGCTCCTTGATGCTCCTCCTGTATCTTTGACATATTATACACTTAATGAACAGTTGTTTTATTTTTTTTAATATAGGGGTCAAAAAGAAGTGACTAATTAACTAAAATAATACCTAGTGACCAAGAGCTGTTCTACAAAATTACATCAGAAGACTAAGTGTGGTCATGTGGTTAAGCAAAAAGGATTGGGATTGGGATGGGCAATCAGGAAGCTTGGATTCTAATCCCTATTCTACCCTTAATTTAATGTGGAACTCCATTCATTTCTATAGATCACAGTAACATGTGAAAAAAATGTGTTGAATTATGTCATCTCCAAAACTTTTTCCAGCTCTCTAATACTATGCTTCAATAATAATCATCATATTTTTGCAGAATAATAAGAACTAGCTACTTGCTACTTGCTCATTTAATGTTCATTAGCAATATCTCCAGAGTTAGTTATATTCATAATTATGAAGCTAACAGTATAAATATATTCAAAGCCCTCTATTCTTCTTTTTTATATTTATATCTCCATCTTTGGAATCTATTCCTGGGCATGATATTGTCACTTATTTTTGAACCTCTCTTTTAAATGTCTTGAAAAATTGATCCTGAAATATTTTAAAAATAATTCTGCCTGATCAAGCATTGCCACTCTTCCATACCTGATCAATTTTATCACCTTTTCTCTTACTTTTAAAATATTCAATCCAAACGTAAAAAGTTAACTGTTATTAATTATCAGTAAAGTTCAGTAGGGAAATGGTACTGAATCTTTTCCATTCAGTACTGCTAGTTGTCCTCACATTTTCATTTATAAATTGAATCAGCAGCATTTTCATTTATAAATTTTTTCATCATGATCTGACCATTGAATTTAGTGCCAAGCTTTCTGAGGACAAATTTTATTTTCCTCTGTTTTTTTTCTATGTTGCATGATAAAGGATTACCTGATAACCTACCAACATCCTGCATAATGTTCTAAAATGGCCCCGTG
Organism: Gracilinanus agilis; assembly: GCF_016433145.1. Lineage (NCBI taxonomy): Eukaryota > Metazoa > Chordata > Mammalia > Didelphimorphia > Didelphidae > Gracilinanus > Gracilinanus agilis. The sequence goes on along the minus strand of NC_058132.1, from coordinate 382,566,477 downwards.
CTATAAAATAATACTTTCTTTTGATGCTATATCTATGATCAGAAATAACTTCTGTTTGCTGACTAAAGTTATTTCTAGAATTGTTGTATCTTTCTTTTGTTCCTGCTTATGCTACATCGTAACTGTGTTGTCAAGTCACTTAAATTCTTAGTCCCATAGACAACTCTATGAGACTACAAATTACAGAAAAGGCATCAGTCTGCATTGGCAAAAGACATTCTTCCATGGAAGCTTCATTTACTCATAAAATCACAGATCAGATTATATATATATATATATACATATATATATACACATATATATATATATGCATATATATATGTGTGTGTGTATGTACATATATATATACACATATATAAATAATTTTACCTATATTAAATGTCTTTATCAAATGAATGGTCAATAATGTCTTTATTTTTAACCATATCCCAATTACATAGTCAAAACTTGTGTAAATGGGTCAAGTTATAATTAATATATTTTACTTTCATTTAATGGAATGTCTATTTTTATTATTTTATTTAATTTATATCATTTTGATCTTTGATCTAATAAGTTCATACTCTGACTATTTACATCAGGTTAGTTATAAACTTTCATATCATTAATCAAATATGTAAATTCTATCAAAAATAAATAATTATATTATGAATAACTATTATGAATGATTAGCATTCATTTTACAAAATTGTGGAATTGATATCTCATGTCCTATACCTTCCCTTTTTGGAGAAATTATATATATAGCTTTAAAGCTTCTGAGTCATACAATAACCTTTGATGCCTTTCATTTTTCATACTTAAATACATTAATATAAGTACATTTTGTCATCCTTTCTGTGCCCACCCTCATATGAAGGTCCTAAGTGTAAAGATATATATTGACTTTTCTTAAAAGATCTTGTCAAGTTCTTCATAAAATTTCCATTTTTGATCACATGCAAGAGTTCTAGGTACTTAAGTATAAGAGCTGGAGTTAAGGAGATCAATCACATTACTCTACCACATACAATGAAATGGATAAAATGCTATGTTCTGTCACATTGTTCCTTAAAAGTATCTTGATAAAAAAATAAAGACATTCTAAATAAGCATGAAGGGTCTTCAATCAATTGAGATGTCTCTGATGAGTCACTGTATAAAGTAGAAATTATATTGCACAAGACTAGTGTTTGGACCGAGAAAACGTATTCATTCCCCAAGGATCATTTATGAAATATTAAGCCAGGCCAGATCCAAGAGATTCTGAGCTGATCAAACTTCTGGCAGTGAAAATAAGAGTCTTGACTTTGGTTTCCTTGTAGTCCACTGTGGTGGGGGAAATACCTAAGTTCACAAGGGTGAACTTTAGAAGCCCAGAGTGCTTTCTGTTTTCTCACTGGTGTCTAAAACCATCACAGAAATAGTTGAAGGTGGTGGTAAATAGGGGATAGTAGTTTTTAGGAGCCACTGGAAAACCAGGTTCAGATTCACAACACTTGGAACAGCTTAGGTGGCTCAGTGAATTCAGAGTCAGAACTAGAGATGGATGGTGCTGGGTTCAAATCTGTCCTCCAACATTTCTTACTTATATGACCCTGGGCAAGTCACTTAACCTACATTGCCTAGCCCTTACCACTCTTCTGCCTTGGAACTGATACTCAGTATTGATTCTAAGACAGAAGATTAAGGTTTAAAAAATAGACATTAATGTGATTAAAAAATAAGACATTAAAAAACTTCAAAAACATTCCTTCAGTATTGGGGCTCAATGGACTGAGATCCAGGCCTAGAGATGGGAAATCCTGGGTTAAAATCTGGCCTCAGACACTTCCCAGCTGTGTGAGCCTGGGCAAGTCACTTAACCCCCATTGTCTAGCCCTTATAACTCCTCTATCTTTGAACCAAAACACAGTATTGATTCTAAGATGGAAGGTAAGGGTTTAAAAAAGAAAGAGAGAGAGAGATTCACAACACTTCTATGTAAAGCCCAGAAAAAAAGCTACTGAGGACTCCAACAAAGTGGTTTCCAAGAACTTGTTATGAGGGAGTGAATGGTTACTATCGGCCTTGAGCCAGTAACAAGTCTAGGGGGAGATTGGAACTGGATATTTGAAGGAATGAGCAAACTCAGCTGGAATGGACTTGCTTTAAGTTCAAAATCCAAACCCAAAGCTGAGTGCCCAGTGAACCTCATTGCTAGCTGCAATGGCTCCTTTAAGATGTCAGGAAGCTGGCCCCTCCTTGCTAAGGTAACTACCTTCTATTGGATGATGGCAGATCGGCAGGAAGTGGTTGCTTGAGCTTCCTGCCCTCACCAATGGAGGTTTTTTCAACCTCAACAGCTTAGAATTCTCTCCTTGTTGCTTGACCTCCTTAGCCTATGGTGGTAAAGAAATTACAGGATTCTCAGACTAAAGGCTATGGGTTTATTTGGTAACTGGGAAGGAACAAGGCAAAAGGTAAGAGGGTTTGGCAACACTATTCTATGTAATTTGTAAAATGGCTGAGGCTTGTGGAAGCTCCTAGTTGGTCTTGGCAGACTGAGGGCTGGTTGCCCTCAGTCAGAGCAAATTGGTCTCTGGTTGAGAAATTGACCAGATCTATTGGCTAACCTTGATGATAATGAAATAGATATTTTTGAGATGCTCTTGAAGAAGGTCCTAATATCTAGGCTATCCAAATTTCCTACCCACGATCCACCAGCCTTCAACTTGGGGCCCAAGAGGAAGGGGGTAGTTGAGTGATCAGGATGAAGTCAAGGGAAAAAAGAACTCAGGCTTGGGTTTCCAGGGGCTTTTATAGTCTCAGCCCAACTGCCAGCTGGCACCTGGCCCATGGTGCATGCCATCATCAACATTCCATCCAGGGCAACTGATAGGTTTGCTTAAGCTAATATTGCAATGCAAAAACCCTGCATTACAAACTGTAATTACTTTCTATGCCACATGTTCTTTCTAAGATCATCTTTCTTTAGATTGTGTATATTCATGTTGGTGAGTATGTCACATTCTTTGGGGGCAGATATGTTTTGTGAGAATTTTACTGACTATATTATATACTTACTCTTTTTTAAATCTCTGATATCATAAACTTGGGTATACCGCAAAATTCCATATTGAATCCTATTCTCTTGGTTCTCTCCATTCTCCTTTGTTGGTTTGATTAAGACTTTTGTGCTCAATTGTAATTTCTATGCAGATGAATCATTTATTAATTTTGTATTTATTTTATATGTTTTGTACATACTTATATCCCTCATTAGACTGTAAACAAATTGCTAGGAGAGATAATCTCATTCTTGAAACCTATATTTCTACCACTTAGTTCAGAGAATCTAGATTGTAGCTGGAACTTAATAAATACTCTTTTATTGTTGATATCTATATCCAGCTTTAATATCTCTTCTGTACTCTAATTCCATAGTATTAATTGTCTTGCTGGACAATTCATGGATGTCAAAATTATCTAGCATGCAACATGACCATAAGAGAACTGGTATATTTCCATAAACACCTTCCATATTTCTGTTTAGCATACTACCACCATTCTATCACCCAGATTCTCACCCTCAAAGTTATCTGTTGCCTTTCCTCTCCTTCACACTCATATGCAAAAGGTTCTCAATTCAATCTTGCCTCCTCAAAAGCTTTCTCCTTATCTTTCTTAGTACTTATAACTCTACTTTCCTAGTGCAAGCACTAATTATGTCACACATAGATTATTCTAATATTCTTCTAATTTATCTTTATGTCTCTCACTTTTGCAATATATTCTCTAATATAATCTTTCTATAGGCACAGTTCTTATCATCTCACTTTTTCTCTTAAAAATCTTTAGTGGCTCCTGTTTTCTGAAGGCTAAAATTACAAATGCCTCAATTTGGCATTTTAAGCCCTATGTAAATGGACTCCATCTCCCTTTCTATCTACACTTTGTATTGCTTATATTCATGCATTCTAATGCACAACTAAATTGGCTTACCAGCTGTTCACCTTCAAACTGTATCCCCTATGCCAAGAACACACTAAATCTTGACTCTGGTTTTTTTTATAATATTTTTGTCCCTTCAAGTCTCAGCTCAGGTGACATTTTCCAAGTGATACCTTCACCAGTGTTCTCAGATTAATTTATATGGGTTCATATTGTTTTTTACAAGTGAAATATAACTTTTTTAGAGTGCAAATACTGTTTCCTTTTTTGTTTTGATATCCTCATTGCCTAGCATAGTGTATCGAACATAATGGAAACTTAATGAATGTTTATTGAGTTTACCTTGTTCACCTCTCCAAAGAAATCTAAAGTTATCAGTGCTTTAATTTAGCTATAACTCTTTTATGACTTAATGTCATTTATACTGCAAATTGTAAACATATATAATATTCTGTTTCTCAAGTAGGACATTAGAAAAAGATCTCATATATAGAACACCAACAGCAAAATAAATTTTTCTGTGTTGTTAATCCATTCCAAAATGATGATAAATATCTATAATCCCTACTCAAGGGAAGTCTGAGGTTATGGATCACTTGAGCTCAGGACTTTTAAACTTCAATGGGTTAAGCTCATCAGATGTCTACACTATTTGGCACCAATGTGAAGAAATACTGAAAATAGGGTACCGTTAGTCTTCTGAAGGAGAGACAAACTGAATTGCATCAGACATGGAGCAGGCTAAAGGTGCCATGCCAATCAGCAGTGGACTCAGGGCATGAAGAACTATAATAATTCCATCTTTCTCAATACAAAGATTTTACTGTTATTCATTTATTGCAGTTGTGTTCTACACTTCAAGACCCAATTTGAGGTTTTCATGGAAAAGATAGTGAAGTGCTTATTCATTTCCTTCTACAATTCATTTTATAGATGAGGAAACTGAAGCAAACAAGGCTAAGTGATTTGCCCAGCATCACTCACCTAGTAAGTGTCTAAGTTTGGATTCAAACTCAAAGAGATGCATCTTCTTGACTTTTGGCCTGGTACCTACCCCATCTTGCTGCCTTATCTGTGCCCAACAAAGGGATAACTAATCTTAAAAATTAAAAAAAAGATTATCACTCAAATAATAAACAACCATGTATTAAAGGTCTATTAATGTGACCAATACCATTCTAGATAGAGTTACCAAGACAAATTCAAAATAGCTTAGGTCTCTCTGAGATTATTCATTCTATTGATAGAATTTATTCTTAAATGAACATATATAAAAATATACAAAATGTATTCAAAAGAGATAACAAAACTAATTTTGAGGAAAATGACACTAGTAGTTAGAGAAATCAAGAAAGGTTTCACATAAAAGAGGGCCCTTTAACTGAGCATAGAAGTAACCATTTATTCTGAGAGGCACAATTGAGGAGGCAGGACATTTCAGATATGGGAGATAGCTAATACAAAGGGAAAAATTTGGGAGATGGAGTATTGGATAGGAGCAACAGTAAGAAGGGCAGTTGACTATACCTTTCAGTAAATATCTATACAAAAGTGTATCTATGAAGATAAAATATGAAATGAAGCTGGAAAGATAGTGACCAAGTTATGAAGACCTTTAAATGTCCAGGATAGGAATTTCTATATGAATCACTAGTTGCTGAGGAGAGGATAAGTAGCCATACCTGTGCTTTAGAAAAAGGACTTTGGTATTTCTCCATAGGGCAATTGGAGTAGGGATGGATAAGGCAGAGAGAGCAATTAAGATGCTAGTTCAGTGTCAGGGGAAAAGTTAGAAGGACCTGAACAAGATGGATGGCAGTGAGAATGGATAAAAGGACACTTATATTGTTTTCCAAATTTCCCAACAGTTTTTGTCAAATAGTGGATTTTTGTCCCAAAAGTTGGGCTCTTTGAGTTTATCATACACTGTCTTGCTGATGTCACTTACCCCAAGTCTATTCCACGGATCCTCCCTTCTGTCTCTTAGCCAATACCATACTGTTTTGAGGACCGATGCTTTATAGTACAGTTTAATATCTGGTACTGCTAGGCCCCCTTCTTTCACATTTTTTTCATTATTTCCCTTGATATTCTTGATCTTTTGTTATTCCAAATGAACTTTGTTATAGTTTTTCCTAATTCAGTAAAAAAGTTTTTTGGTAATTTGATAGGTATGGCGCTAAATAGGTAAATTAATTTGGGTAGAATGGTCATTTTTATTATGTTAGCTCATCCTACCCATGAGCAATCAATGTTTTTCCAATTGTTTAGATCTAATTTTAATTGTTTGGAAAGTGTTTTGTAGTTGTTTTTGTATAATTCCTGTGTTTGTTCTGGTAGACAGTTCCTAAGTATTTTATATTGTCTAGGGTGATTTTAAATGGTGTTTCTCTTTCTACCTCTTGCTGCTGGGATGTCTTGGAAATATATAGAAATGCTGATGATTTATATGCATTTACTTTGTATCCTGCAACTTTGCTAAAGTTGTTGATTATTTCTACAAGCTTCTTAGTTGATTCTCTAGGATTTTTTAAGTAGACCATCATATCATCTGCAAAGAGTGATAGCTTAGTCTCCTCATTGCCTATTTTGATACCTTCAATTTCTTTTTCTTCTCTAATTGCTACTGCTAATGTTTCTAGTACTATGTTGAATAGTAGAGGTGATTATGGGCATCCTTGTTTCACTCCTAATCTTATTGGAAATGCTTCTAATTTATCCCCATTGCATATGATGCTAGTTGATGGTTTTAGGTATATACTGTTTATTATTTTTAGGAAAGGTCCTTCTATTCCTATACTTTCCAGGGTTTTCAATAGGAATGGATGCTGTATTTTGTTAAAGGCTTTTTCAGCATCTATTGAGATAATCATGTGATTTTTGTTTGTTAGATTGTTGATATGGAGTTGTGAACTGATCCAGCCATTCTGGCTGGCAATTTGGAACTATGCTCAAAGGGCTATAAAAGAATGCCTGCCCTTTGATCCAGCCATACCATTGTTGGGTTTGTACCCCAAAGAGACCATAGGTAAACAGACTTTTGTGAAAATATTTATAGTCATGCTTTTTGTGGTGGCAAAAAACTGGAAAACGAGGGTATGCCTTTCAATTGGGGAATGGCTGAACAAATTGTGGTATATGCTGGTGATGGAATACTATTGTGCTAAAAGGAATAATAAACTGGAGGAATTCCATATGAACTGGAAAGATCTCCAGGAATTGATGCAGAGTGAAAGGAACAGAGCCAGAAGAACATTGTATACAGAGACCAATACACTGTGGTAAAATAGAATGTAATGGACTTCTGTACTGGCAGCAAGGCAATGGCCCAGGACAATTCTGAGGGACTTATGGTAAAGAACGCTACCCGCATTCAGAGGAAGAACTACAGGAGTGGAAACAGAAGAACAACAACTGCTTGAACACATGGGTTGAGGCGGACATGATTGGGAATGTAGACTCGAAACTACCACACTAATGCAACTATCAACAATTTGGAAATAGGTCTTGATCAATGACACATGTTAAAACCAGTGGAAATACACATCTGCCATGGGTGGAGAGGGGGAAGTCAGGGGGGTGAAAGGGAAAGTAAGAGCATGAATTATGTAACCATGTTAACTTTTCAAAAAAATAAATATTAATAAATGTTTTTAAAAAGTGTATTACATGAAAAAGAAGGACAGTTATACAAGGGACTGTTGGTAGGGATAGAAATGACAAGCATATGATTCTTAACCTTTCTCCCTTGCATTGTTCTTATCACTGAGGAAGCATGAGGCAACGACAAAGGACTGAAAGCTATTTTTTTCCCTATTAAATTGTCAACAAACTCATCATAAGTTGTCAAACTTTTAATCTATAAGCCCCTGTGGACGCGTATTGGCAGATTCTAAGATAGCAAAGACTTTCATCCTTACTGCTAGTTGGCAAAATGAGGAGTGAAGAACATGGAGAAAGGAAAACCTGAATTCAAGTTTTGCTTTAGGTACTTATTAGCCATGAGAACCTGAGCAAGTCACTTAACCTTTTTCAGCTTCATTCTTTTTCTTCTTAAAAATGAGGATAATAGAAGCACATATCTCATTATGTATTTGTGAGGATCAAATGAGATAACATGGTTAATTGGATTTATAAATTTTTTAGTGCTATTCAAATGCTAGCTATTATTACTCTATTCAGAGGCTTTCTACTTAGCAAAACCTGCCAAAAAAAAGTGCTCTTCTGGCATACCTTTCAAAAGCCTAGGGTCCCTTCTACTCCACAATGGGAAATCATTCTATGTCCTTTATTTCAGTGCTTAATCACTGATATATTTGAAATCACACAAAAAGTAGGCCAGCCTTCATTTTCTCATCCTGAGAGAGGTTACTTTAACTTGACACAGCAAGCATAATGGGAAAAGGGAACACAGAGTGGTAGCACTGGATATAAGATAAATGGAGTTTGAAAATAAAGGAACTAGAACTAATGGAAAATTATGAACATCATATTAATATGTAAAATACTATGCATGTGGTTTTAAGTCAGAGGCTCTTATATTATTAGCTTCTTGCTATTTGTATGGTGTTTAAACACTAATATCTTGAGTAATTCATTAGTGGCTCCATCACTGGGTGTGCTGATCATGAATGAATATATGACTTGTGACATACATTTGAATCTCATGAGCTATATGTGCATATGTGTGTATATGTATCAGAGAGAGAGAGAGAGAGAGAGAGAGAGAGAGAGAGAGAGAGAGAGAGAGAGAGAGACAGGGAGATATAATAAGCAAATTAAAATCTTGTCAGAGAGCTTCTGCAGTGCTGACATTCCAAGCTAGAACTCTGACTTTTTCTCTCAGAGGAAGTAAGGAAAATGTTAAGCATTTAAAGTGAATTTTTATCTCCATAAATCTTTTGTTATAATATTGCTACTATCTTCATTCTTTTTTAGGTCAGTTCAATAAATGTACTCCATGATCATGAGTTTGGTTTTTATGTGAGAGAGAGAGAATCTCTAAGAATGACTAAATATGCATGGTCAGAGACTGAATAACTAATCAGGATATGCATTCTTAAAAATGTATGACCACAGAGTAGAAAGTATGATCAAATGTGACCTGATGATTGGCACTTTGTCTCCTTCATTACCATTTTTTGAAAATGCATTATTAAACCTGGAAAGACCTACATGAATTGATGCAAAGTGAAGTGTACTCACTGTACTGTGTACTGGAAGTGTACTGGAATTACTATTCCAGAATGTTGTTCACAGTAACAGCAATATTGTATGATGAACAATTATGAATGACTTAGTTATTCTTAGCAATATAGTAATCTAAGACAATCCCCAAGGTCTCATGAGGAAAAGTGCCATTCACTTATAGAGAAAGAACTGATGGAACCTGAATATAGACAAAGATATATTTATATTTCACTCTCTTTCTTCATTTTTTCAGTTTTGTTTGAGTTTTCCCCCATAAAATGCCTAATAAACAAAATATTTTACATTATTACACATGTAAAATTGGTATTAGATTGCTTGCCATCTCAGGGAAGAGAGGGGGAGATTTTTAACTCAAAATTAAAAAACAACAAAGGTTAAAACTGTTTTTGCATGAATTGAGAAAAATTAATTAAAACAAGAAAATGCATGATTAATATTCACACATTCTATATTGGAACCAAACCAGCCTACTTGCTCTTTTCCATTTCATCTCCTACCACCACTCTTTTGCAAATATTGTCTCCTATCCTTCCTTAAACAATAAAATATTTATTAGAGAAACATTAGTTAACATTTTCTTTACAAAGGAAAACCCACTAGGGATAATTCAAAGGGAGAAATCACTGTAAATGACTAAATTTTACCCTGAGTCTACTATTAAGAAGACTTTCAGCTATTTCATCAAGAGTCCAATGGATCACTATACCACTTTCCCAGTCAGCCAGAAAAATTTTTTTTACCTAGCAAATTTGCTACTTTTGTTAATAAATGCAGATATGCTTCTTTCAAATAGGAAGTAGAATGTCTAAATCTCCTCTTCTCATACTAAGATGCTGATTAACAGAGCTGGAGGAAGTCATGCAACTACGCTGACTATGTTGACTTAAAATTTATGTTACAAAATACCAAATGAGTAGTTACTGAAACAAGACAATCTTTACTCCTCCATAATCAATTCCCTATGCCACTCATAGCAGTGTCTCCTGCAGTCCTTCTATTATCTCCTCAATCTTTCCACAGCCCCCTTCCCTCATTCCCTTAGTTGATAAACTAACCTCTTATTCTACTGAAAAAAATTCAAGCCATTCACCATGAAATCCCTTTTCTCCTCTCCTCATTTAACAAATTCTGGGCATCATCTCCCATTATCTTCTTCTATCTATCTGTTATTATTATGTTATATTATCTATTATCTCTATCCTCCCAAAACTAATGCCTTTATATATATATATGTGTGTGTATATATATATATATATTATAGAAGATAAAGGGAA
>NC_058132.1:382425169-382555689 GCF_016433145.1 Gracilinanus agilis | reverse complement strand
ATCATATATATATATATATGATACCATTCCCTTTATCTTCTCTAGTAGCTAGCACCCCACCATTCTTCCTATTTCTTTAATCTGCATTTTCTCCGTAGATACTTATTATTCTACTGTTGCCTGTGATAAGTCATCTCCATCTTTAGAAATCATCATTTGATCATATCAATTGTATTCATTTTCTGTACCTCATCACTTTCCTTTCTGAATCAAATTCCTTATATCACCATTTAACTGAATCTTTTATCTCTAAAGTTATCAATGTTCAATTGCCAAATTTAAACCTTTCTCTCCATTATTATCTTTCTTGGCTTTTCTGTAGCATATTTTTTCCTTGCCCACCAAATATTCCCTTTCCAAATTTTCTTCTTACTTCTGAGGGTACTATCTTCTTTCCAGTCACTGAGGTTCAGGAACTCAATGTCCTCATTTTCACTCACTCCACCTATCTAATCAGTTGGCAAATGTTATCTTTTCTATTTCTGCAACAGTTCTTACATGCACTCCCTTTGCTCCACTTATACACCCACTATTCTAGTTCATGCCCTTAACTACTTTGTGAGATTACTGAAATAGCTACTTAAGTGGTCTCTCTGCCTTAAATTTCTCCCCTTAAAAAATTCATCCTTCACACAGATGGCAAAGTAATTTTCCTAAAGAATAGATCTGGAGGTATTACTCCCTTGCTCTATAAAATCCTGTGACTTGAGGACACTCCTCTGTTTGTTATTTAAAGGTTGTCACATCCTGATCCCCTCCTAATTGTTTAGCCTTTTTTATACAGTACTTAGCTCTGTAGCTATACTGGTCTGTTTTCTGTTCCTCACATTTGACACACCACTACCCATTTCCATGCTTTTATACTTTTCTTTTCCTTCTCCATGACTAAAATATTTTAGCTACACTTGCACCTCTTAGAATTACTGGTTTTTTTTGAAGATTAATCACAAGAGTCTTCTTCTGCATGAGAAATGTATTGGTCTCAGAGATGCCTATAAAACTATTTTGTGCAAGACCTCTCTGACTTAATTTTCCCCACTTGCTTAACATGGGTTTCGTAACAATGATTCTTTGCTTCTCCCAAGTTCTTGGGTATTCTGTGGGGGATTACTCCTAAAACCATTGCTAACAAACCTCCACCAGTATGCTTCGCATTAATAATCAAATAGTAGGTATCATTAAGAAAGGTTTTTAATAAAATAGATAGTAGCAACAAAATATCTCCCACTACCACTTATAAATCTGAACCATATTTTCTCACAAATTCACATAGCCTACATGGGAAAAGTAGATACAAGCTTAGAGTATAATGCCAGGAAGGCACACATAAAGAGATGACATAGGCTTAAAATGACATATATTGATTTTATTGCAGGGCCTTGAAATAATTCTTCTCTTTGTGGAGTCCTCATGCTTTTCACTATGGTCACAAAACCTCTCTCACATGATTAATAGAGGGTCTAGGATAGAAACACTGCCTCCTCAAATAAGTAAGGAGTGGTCCCTTTGAGTAGATTGATTCAACCTTCACTCCTGGCTCTCGGCTTTGTTTTCATTTATCTATTTCATTTATTATAAATTTAACCATATGTAAAATCTCAAATGTCTAGGCCCTGGCTCTGGGCTCCTCCTTTAATCACATTTCTTCCATGATGTAATAGGGCTATTGTTTTTACCATCACCTCCTGCCTAGTTTGACTGTATGTTTGGTAAGTTATATTAAGGGTATCAAGAAGTATTATCAATTCTCCAGTGACTAATGGTAACTTCCCCCTTTCAATTTGATAATGATAAAGCAAAAGCTTACATTTATTTTGATTTATTTATCTTATAGTGATTTGCAGCATTCCTTTATATAGTTGAGTTTCCAGTTTTTGCTTTGAGATCTATTTTAATCAAGTGACTACTTATCCATTGTGCAATAGCTTTTAGCAATATATTTGTATTTATTCTGTAGTTACAAAGCTTTTTTTCTAGGGCATAAAACCTGTATGCATGATAGAAATAGGGAATCCAGGAGATTTAAAGATAGATAGGAGTGACACTCTAGTAATAGAGGAGGAGTAAAGTAAAGCAGATATAATTTTAAGCAGCTTCAAAGATAAATTAGAATATTCATGAGATGAATGGGAGGAAGGGAGAATTCCCTTGATGTGCTCCACAGATGGATTGGGTCCTCTCTGATTGCAATATGCAGCCTAGACTTCTAGGCTTGTGAAAGATCCCTAATGCCACAAGTTGTCTCACTTTGAGAACTTTATAAATATTATAGGTTATTTGGATAATTATAAGACCACAGAAAACTTTGACTACTTAAGGATTTGCAACTTTTAGTTCTTAATGATCAAAGTGTACTTCAGCAGTCTCATTAAAGCATGAAGATGTTTTCTTACTGCCCTCTCATGGAACATTTTGATTCAATATTTTCATTATTTCAATCCTGCAGTAAACATTTAAAGTGCCAGACATTGTGCTAAGTCTTGAGAATATCAATTAAAAAAAACAAAAGACAATTCCTGCTCTCAAGGAGCTTACAATCTAATAGGGAAGACAAAATGGAAATAATTTTACGAACAGAGTAAATTATAAATAATCAATAGAGAGAAGGCAGAGGGGTCAGGAAAACCTTCCTATAGAATATGTGATTTTAGCTAGGAAGCCAGGGAAGGCAAAAGGTAAGGATGAGGAGAAAGTGTAGTCATGGGAGAAAGGCAGTAGAAATGCTGGAATCTATATGTCATGTCTTCTTTACAAAAGAACAAAAATGAAAAAAAAGAAGAACAAAGAGTTCAATATCATTTGATCACAGCATGTATGGGGCAGAGGGGATAAGGTAGAAGAATATGGGTCAAGTAGAAAGGAGGCAGATTGTTAAGGTTTTTTTTAACAATAAACAAAATGATTTATATTTGATATTGTTGGTAAAAGAATTTAATGAGCAAGATATGACATGGTCAGATCACTTTATTGAGTAAATGGAGGATGGACTAAAATTAGGAAAAGCTTATAACAGGTATGCCCACTGACAACCTACTGAAGTAGCCAGGACATAAGGTGATGAGAGCCTATACTGTGATGGTGGCAATGTCAAAGGAGTGAAAAGAGTGTTTGCAAGATATTTTATGGAAATAAAATCTACAGACCTTAAGAACAGATTGGATAAGAAAAGTGAGAAAGAGTGAAAAATTGAAGATGTCATCTAGATTTTGAGTCTGGTTGATTGACAGGATGGTGGTGCCCTCAAAAGTTATAGGGAAGTCTAGATTGGGGGTGGAATACTAAAAGAAAGCAAGTAATATTAAAACAGAGGTATACTGAATGTTACTACCCTAACTCTTCTTTAACCAACAAGCCTTTATTCTTAGATTAGTGGTCTCCTACTAGTTGCTAAATTACCAGATCTCTACCTTGGCATGCGTACTTTGACACCCATATTTGCCCATGGGAAGATAACCCAGACTTCTCTTCTGGTCTTCAAAAATAAGACATGCCCAATTTAAAAAAAAATTAGAGAATTTTACTACATTCAGGTTTTGGGAAACATACCAAAGGGAGAGATTAAAAACATAAGTGAGGAGAATTACAAATTTAGTGTTAATCCTAGTCTTGTATGCAGGTGATCAGGAAACTAAGTATTTTTTTAAACCTTACTTTCCATTTTAGAATCAATACTGTGTATTGCTTCCAAGGCAGAAAAGTGGTAAGGGTTAGACAATGGGTACTAAGTGACTTACTGGGGTGACTGAGGGTAGAATCTCCTTCTTTGGAGATCTTATTTTGAGGGTATATTATATTTGGGATTGCCTTCATGTATAGATAAGACTAATTAGGTAGTCTCTAACGTTTCTTCCAACACTCACATTTTATGATTCATTTTGATATTTTAAACCTTATAGAATTGGTTTCCTCTACCTTAACACTAAGGATGAGAAATCCCAGGTTTTAGGCAGGCATTTCCATTTATGTTTTCCTAATCATCTCTCCCCTGAATTTCAGACCTCTAAGGAACTGACAATTGCCTTGCTTGTCCTTAGCCTCAATTTCTAAATACCTCTTGAAGTCATAAGATTATATGTTCATAAACAAGTACAACCTTCTCCTTTTTATAGATGAGGAAAGTAAAGCCTAGGGGATGAAGTTATTTTTCCAAGGTAATAAAATAATAATAAGTAGCAAAACAAGTAGTAGAGCTTTTAAAACCTGGTTCTCCTCTAAATACAATGTTCTTTTTTTTATGTCATGCTGATATTCTAGTCTTATCCTTGCCATAATGCTTTCTAGAATTAGAAAGATAATTTTCTTCCTGGTCTCTGATGTTCCATTTCTACCCTTAGTTTTCTAACCATTCAAAACTGGCCTTATTGGCATCATTTCTTTTATTTCTGTGAATTTCTAGGGTTCAGGCAATAGAAAGCTTTCTCTCTCCCTTACCACATCTTTTGTCTCCTAGTTGATTTATGTGTACCAAATTTACCAGTCAGACATGTTAAATAGTTTTGTCCTTCAGAATGATATTTTTTCTTCATTTGGGACCCTCCACTGGAATTCAGAACTTTTTCTCTCTAGAAGCCATGTGTTCTAAATTCAAGAGGTCTTGATTATCATAATTCCTTTTCCTCATCCTAAAACACAATGCCACCCACACTGCAAACCACACCAAAAGTATCCTGGGATTGTTTCTAAAATGAACTATTCATTCCTGGAACCCCTACTGGACTTCCCATTAAATTCTCAAGTTCTCATCATATAAAGCATGTATGTTAAGCCCACTGAGTGAAATGAGATGATTGTTCAGTTCTCTCTCTATTTCTTTCCTTAACTAGCTGATTCCTACATGGTAAGGACGTCCCCTAACTATCTTTTCTACCTTTGGGATTTATTGTATTCACCCAATAGATAGAAATATAAGGATGTTTGGAATTGATCTCAAAACCTTCTCATAAATGGGTCTCATTAACTCCCTCCCTCTCCAAAGAATCCCTATATAATATTGCCCTATTTAATAACATGATCAATAGAATATATATGAAGGTTTAATCAAAGATCTAGGACCTTTTTTATATTGGTAACTATATTTTTATGTTGGTAACTATATTTCAGTATAATGGATACTTTGAAATGCTATAAATGTTTCTATGCTTTTAAAAGTATTATTCTGAAAAGAGACTGCAAAATGAATCCATCCAAACAAACGAACAAACAAATAAACAAAACATATGAACCTCTGTAATAGGGGAATTCTTAGTTCAGTAATGAATGTAATAATAATTTTAACTTTCAAGTATATAGGCCATCAGGGAAAAAATAGCTAAAAAGCATACAAATATGTCAAGAATCCCTTCAATACCATAAACATACAATCTTTACAAATAATCCTTAAGATAAACTATAAAAATTTTGCTTTAATTTACCTCTCTTATAGACTGGTTGGATATATAATGATACACATTCACAAAAAGTTTTCTAGAAAGAGTGGTAATGAGAAAAAATATGGACAACATGTAGATCAAAGCCACTGAATGGAGGTCAATATTCCTCCACTTTACCTCAAAGAAAGGAAAGGTGAGCTTGAAAGAACACTGGGAGCAAAGCCAAGGGGCTGTGCTCTTATTGAAGGAGAGAGGAAAGAGAGCAGGAACAGTGACTCTTCATTTGTTTACAGTCCAGCAGACAAGAGACAGATAGGATGTTAATCCAATAATAAATTTCCCAAATAAATGCCTACTACTTCTGGTCCAGCTAGACCATATATCTTGTTGGTTTATTTTTTTTTTAGTTCCACTTCCTAGACTGAAACCATACCTATCTATATTAATAGAAGTAATGAATTTTGATCAAGTGGAGTCTAATGCCCACTAAGTCAATGCAAACCCACCTTCTGGGTCTAGCTCGCCTGATTTTTCAAGGACCCCATTTCTGCATTAAGATGGTACTGTCCTTTGCCAATGACAGAAATATGTATTCCCCATACTATTTCCCATTGAAGAATATTTTAATACTTGGAAGATTTAGGTAGGGGACGCAACAATTTATCATATATCCTCTTTTTCACTCAAAAAACTATAAGGTATCAAATAGACTCCTCTCATAAAAGGTATAGCTAAGGATATAGATATAAGGTATCAGTTACTGACTATGACATTACCTCCAAGGAAGCTCAAAATATTTCTAATTATAGGAGGTTCTGAATATAACCCAGAACTCAATGATATCATATATAATTTTCTTACCCACTTAATTCTGAGTTCTAAACTTACAAAGTATTAGGCAGATTCTAGGAGGTCTTAGAGAAACTTCAGAAAGATGACTGAAGTGTTAAAGAGAGAACCAATAGAGAAATATTAATGATATTGTTCTAGCTCAGTGAGTCCCTCCCATAGCACCAGTGGCAGTGGTGGGTTTTTAACAGAACATGAGAAACTATGAGAAAATGGCTTCCAGTAAAGAGAAATTCAATTTGACCAAAAAATATAAATAATAATTGACTTTTACATAATTCATGAAGATTTTCCTCCCAACATGTTAGTAAGTGTTAAAGGTATTATCATCCCATTTTTTAGAAATTATTAAACTGAAGCAAAGAGTTTAGGTGATGTTTTCAGGATCATATATCTAGAAGGTGTCTGAGGTAGATTTTAAAGTTGTATCATTTTGACTCCAAGTTCATTGCTCTACTTTTTCTGCCTCCACTGCCATGTCTACTCAAACCTCAAAGGAGTCTTCTTACCAAGGATATTTTAATTTCATGATAATTGGACATGTATTCATAGAAGATGTGTGCTACCTCATTATTTTTCCTTCTTACATGTAAGAAGTTATATTAGTTGAATCATATCTCTACATGATAAAAAACTTTATGTATCTCCTCCACTTATTGAATTCAAGAAACATTTATTAAGTGTCCATTATGTTCAAAGCACTTTGGTAGACACTAAGAGAGATTTGAAGTTTATATCAATCATAAACATTTGTTAAGCACTTACTATGTGAAATATTGTGCCAAGTCATGGTCATACAAAAAGCGGCAAATGGTAGTCACTACCCTCAAGTAACTTACAATCTAAATGAGGATGGAAGATGGAGGCAATATTCAAACAAATATATGCCAAGCAAGCTAAATACAGGATAAGGAGGAAATATGAGAAAGAAGGCAATAGACATAAAAGGAGTTTGTAAAAGGTTTCCTGTAAATAAAATCTTGGTTGGGACTTAAAGGAAGTCAGAAAAGTAAATGAGTAGAGTTGAGGAGGGCAAAGAATATGTTAGACATAACATATGGAAAAATGTTTTTTTTTTAATTGGCGTTATTTTGGAATGATCAGGATATCAATGTCACTGAATGAAATGTAGGGGATGAATAAGGTTTGGAATAGTCAGAAGATCCTGTTTTATGAA
Organism: Gracilinanus agilis; assembly: GCF_016433145.1. Taxonomy (NCBI): domain Eukaryota; kingdom Metazoa; phylum Chordata; class Mammalia; order Didelphimorphia; family Didelphidae; genus Gracilinanus; species Gracilinanus agilis. Next base: position 382,548,294 of record NC_058132.1, on the reverse strand, counting down.
GGATTTTTTGATCAGAGCATTTCACATTTGATGTTCAAGGTGATAAGAAGCCATTGGAATTTATTAAGCTGGTAAATGGTATGATTAGATCTATACTACATAAACCTTAGATCCTACCTTTGGGTAGTTTATAGTCTATTACAGAGACACTACATAAATAAACAATTGGAATGCAAACAATATTGTCTAAATCTGGAAAATAGCCAGATTGGGTAGTTTTACTGGATTGCAAGCAGATGCCACCCCACCACTCAATAATCTCCAGTGGAGTTACACTATATCAAAGATCAAATAAAAAACCTTTTTTTTTTTGGTTTTCATTTAAAGCTCTTCATAACTTAATCTCTATCTTTTTTACAGTCTTCTTAAACTTACTCCACTCTATACACATAGATTCATTTCCCATCTCTTTGCTTTTGAACTAACTGTCCCTCACCCCCAAAGCCCAGAATCTCCTTTATTAATGTCTTTTATTTTCCTATACTCCTTTAAGATTCAGCTCAATTATAACCTTCTGATGAAGGCTTTTTCCAGGTTCCAAGCTGCTAGTGCGTGTCTCACTGGTATTACTTCCCATCTATTCCCTAAATATCTGATAAGCATCTAGTTATTTACAATGCTATCTCTCCCATTAGAACCTGAGCTCCCTTAGTGCCCAGATTATTTTTCTCTTTGTGTCCACAGTGCTTAGCATGGTGTGTGACACAGTAAACATTTAATAAGTACTTTTGGATTAATTGATTGAAAAGGAGACAAGAACATTTTAGATGGACAAACTAGTAAAACATGGAAAGTTATAAATCCCATGAAACCTCTTCTAAATTTCTGAAAACAGTTATAACTTTTAAAAATATTTGATGTAGTATCAATACTTGTAATATGTCATGTATGGTAATATGTCTGAATACTTTCCACACATTTCCCAAATATTAACTAGCTCATCCTTGGCAACAATTAGCTACAAACTTAAAAAAAATCTATTCTACAGCCAAATACAAATCCTAAAAGTAAAGAGAGTAGAGGTGTATTCTAAGGGATTAAAGATCAATCTCTCATCCATTATGTCCACTTCAACAGGAAGAAATCCCTGCTAAAGAGTCAGACAGGTTACCATCATTGAATTTATTTAGAGTACCTTCCTGTATGAACTTGTAGAAAATGCACTAGATGAGGATTTTTAATATCTTCCTTTTGCCATCATTAAAATAATGAAAATTTAACATTATTTTCCACACCTCAGGTCTATTGCTTTTCATTATTGCTCTAATGCACCATTCCACTCCCAGAGAGTTCCTGGCACAGATTAGGTATGGAGGTAGGAGTCTGTTCAACTGCCCACGCACTGGATTTATGTGGCATAAAAAAGAAACAGGAAATGGAAACGATGTCATGTGGATAGCATGCATATGATTAGAATTCTGCTGCCATCAAGAGCATTTTTCCTTCATAGCAGGTCAAAGGCAGCTCTAATGGATTTTAATCATGCTAAATCTTTGTCAGAGAAATAGTCATATCATCTCCTCTGAAGTCCTATGAAGCTCACAGTGCATTGTATTATAATCAACTCAAAGCTAGTATTAATCATTTACTTTGAGATAAATGTTCAGAGTATTTATAATTTCTAATGAGCTTTAACAAAAAGATGATGACAAACTTGCCTTCTTAATTTCCAGACAATTATATTTGCTTTGATCATTCTATTTTGGTAAACAAAATATTTCCTGTTTAGTATATATCAATGAGGCTGAGAAGGAAATATCAAAAAATAGTATTTTTTCTCCTGAATCTAACTTCTTGAATTCTGTTGAAATACACACATATATATTCATTCACATACATACGTTTAGGTATACAAATTCACATACAACATACAAAGTAAAGGGAGAAAATGCAATGGATAAAGAGGATCCTGTCTTGGAGCCTGAAGACATGAATTTGAATTCAGCCTTGTTGTGAGGAAGATTAGGTAGTTATTAATTAAGAATTAAGGTGTATCTAGCAGGAAGGAGCTAGAGCTGGGAATTCCAAGATGGAATGAAAGAGCAGGAAGAAGGGACTTGGGCTCTGAGAGGGACTCCATTAGGGGTTAGCACAAACTGTGGTTAGCCCTGGGAGATCTCAGAGTAAAGGATACCCTGCATCCTGAGTTCCCTGGGATCCTGTGTGGTGGTGGCATCTAGCAAAGAGGACAAGATCTACAGTGCAGTACCAAGGGAAGAGTAGAAGTTTGGGATCTGGTGGACAGTGTCTCAAGCACACCCTCTCAACTTGGCACCTGAGACCACCTTGGTTCTTGGCTTCCAGAGATCATCAGTGGATTACAGTGAGAACCCCAAAGCCACATCAGCCCTTAGCTGTGCTGCTCAAGCCTGGCAGGTCCAGGTCTGAGGCAGTCACCCAGAGACTCCATTACAGCTCCTTGGGCCCTGTCTGTTTAGGTCACTAAATTAGTGTAGGGAAATCCACCCCTTTCCCTGTGGTTTTTGTCATTAAGTTTTAAGGTTTTAGAGTAGACATCCCTATCCCACCTTTTAGTTGTACATAATTAAAACCAGTTAATCCCTTTTACCTTGCCTGCTTGTTTCTAGACTCTGGCCTAGGGGAAGCTGAGTGACAGTTAAGACCAACTGCCATTCCTGTGTGAATCCAGTAAACTCTAGTCTTTCCATCCTGGTCCAGTCTCTCCTAAACCCCAGTGTGTGTAGTACCCACAATCATTTAGATCTATTTTAATATCCCTGGTGTCTCCATTATTTACCTATATTTTCTACAGCCTCTGGTACATACTGACTGTGTGAGCCAAGACATATTCTTTAGCCTATCAGAACTCTAAGCAACTTTCTAAAACCATAAGTTTCAGGGAATGTAGTAACCTACTAAGCCCACACACACACACACACACACACACACACACACACAAATATATGCATATATATATATATATATATATATATATATATATATATAATGTCCATTTAACAGTTTTCATAGAAAAGAGAATTTGATTTTTTTGTCAGGAAAAGTTTCTGGAAAATCCAGATTCTTATTTAGTGTTTTCATTAATGTCTTATAAGTAAATTGCATTTTATATCATGTGTGGTGCATTACATACATGATCCCACTTGAATCTTGCTATGCTCCTGTGAGGAAGGTCCTGACATTATGAAGTAAGAGTGGACTATCCCATGGTCAAAGCCAGTAAGTAGAGAGGAGGAATCTGGACCTCCAGCTCTCCTGATTCTGAAGACCAGCATATTTTTTAACTATACTGTGCTGCTTCTCTTTCTGTTTACCTTGCCAGAGTTATACTTACCTCCATAACTGATTTCAAAGCTTCTAAAGATGGTCCAGAAATATATCTTGGGAGTTTTAATTGGCACTCTTCTCCTTGCAGGCATTTGTATCACAATATGATGTGGTACTCATACTCATAAACTACTTCTTACTAGGTTACACATTACTTACTAGGATGCAAGAAGGCAATTAGGTAGCTCAGTAAATAAAGTGCTGGGCCCAGAGTCATAAAGACCTAAGTTCAAATGCAACCTCAGACACTTACTAGCTATGTGATCCTGAGCAGGACACTTAACCTCTGCCTTAATCTACTGGAGAAGGAAATGGCAAACCACTCCAATATCTTTGCCAGAAAAGCCTATGGACAACATTGGCATTCTATCATGACTAAACAAGGATATACGTAGTTGGATTTTTACTATGGTTGCCAATGTTGATTTAATCTTCAGGATTTATGTTCAAGTTAACATTTATTACCTACTTAGTATGTGCCAAGCACAAATAGTTGTCTGAGATTCTTAAAGGTAATAGCAGTGTCTACAGAATGCCAAAGCAAATGGCCCAAGTACAAAAGCCATGCAAACTCACTAATTTAATTAAAAATTTATTGGTGACTTACAGGAACTACCAATGTCTGCTTTATTACTATCAAAGTCACTATAATCTTGAACAGTCTTCTACGTCAATAAAAAACTAACCAAAAAAAAAAAAAACCCTAAATGACCCCGCTTAATGCCACCCCAGTGCATTGTTTTGGGACAGCTCCCTAAATGATTATCATTGAAGAATACACCAATGGTCCTGCCTACACAAATCTATCCCCATTCCTATTTTCCATTTATACATATGGAGAGAGAGAGGTTGTTTATTCTTATTCTATTCCCTCTACTTGCTGGAACTAAAGACCTAAGCATGACTAATATACTCAGTGGGAAGCACAATTAACAATTCATAAATCAGAGTTGTATTCACAAGAAAGGTTAAGGATAATAATGTATTTATTTAATAAAGATTCCAAGACCTGATTATAGGTATGTCAGTACATTAAAGTATTGACTTTTCCTAGGTTTCTCAAGCAAAACTGAATATGTTAGAAAATCAGTCATAGAGTATTTCATGAAATTGGAACAAATTTACCCATTGGCAGTAATAATCTCAATAAAACTTTTTTTCTAATCACTTAAATCCAATGAATAATTAGCTTTGACCAGAGAAATGCAAGAAGGATACTAATTCATAATAATGATTACTCTCCTATGGACATTAGAAATATATTCTCAACCATTGACTAAAGGAAAATCAAATAAGATAAATGAGTGGGATTGGTATTAGTATGCTTTGAAAAGGAAAGACATAACAATTCTACTATTTTTAAAGAGACATAAAATTGACCACAGGAAATAAACATGTTGTTTAATCATTAAGAATGAGTGGGAGATGTAAGTAGAACTAGCAATTTTAACATCTGAATAGGAAGCATTTAAAGCAAATTGCTAAATAAATAGCCAAGGAGATAATATAACCTAAAAACAGAACTGTGATACTACATAAACTTAGAGGGAAAAAAAGTGGTGTAGATCCCTCTTTTGGTCCAGTTTTTCTGCTTCAGTGAACATATAGATTAGACTAGTGTCTTACTCCATTATACAAAATCTGTGACCTAAATTATCTCTGGGATTATTTTTACATCCCAAAAATAATGTTCTTGTAAAAAACTTATAAAAATGTATATGAAATGCATAAAAAATTAATTCTTCCAATCTGTTCTCAGCTTAACAAAGCCATCAAAAAAGTTTCATTTTCTCTCACTTCTTCCCTTTCTCCCTTTTTCCTTCATTCGCTTCCCCCTTCCTTCTCTACTTCACTCCCTTCTTTTCACTCTTCCTCCCTTCTTTATCTGTTTTTCTTCCTCCATTCTGCTCTTCCTCATTTTTCTCCTTTTTCTCTGTGGATTCCATAATCTTTCTCAGTAATTGTTATTTAAAGCACTTATTAAGAGGGAAGCTACAGGGGGCAGTTGGGTGGCTAAGTAGATTGAGAGCATGGTCTAGAGACTGGAGGTCCTACGTTCAAATGTGACCTCAGACACTTCCTAGCAATGTGACCCTGGGCAAGTCACTTAATCCCCTTTGTCTTCCCTTACCACTCTTCTGCCTTGGAGTCAATACACAGTATTGACTCCAAGATGGAAGGTAGGGGTTTCTATTAAAAAGAAAAGAAAAAAAGAGGGAAGCTACATGGCTCACTGGATACAGAGCCAGACCTGGAGACATGAGGTCCTGGGTATAAATATGACCTCAGATACTTCCTAATTTTGCAACCCTGGGTAAATCACTTAACCCTAATTGCCTAGTCCTTACCACTCTTCTACCTTAGAACCAATGCTTAGTAGTGTTAAGGGTTAAAATTTTTGAGTAGAAGCTTAATAAAAGTATGGAGAGAAGTTTGGTAAAACAGCAACAATTAATTCATTCTAAGGAGAAATTGGAATAGGAAATAGGAGGTAGGAAAGTGAAATTATAGCTCTTAAATCTTCTACTATGTCTAAAATCCAAACTCAATACTAAAAGTTCTAAAAAGTCCTAAATCTAACTGCCTTCTTAGGCAGGATCTTTTTCCTTGCAAAGCAGGCCTATCTCAACTACTCTGTCTAATTAAGATTAAATTCACTATATATCTATCTACACTAATTAATGAGAATTAACCATCAAACAACCTCCTTAAAGTAGTTCTCCCTCAAATGTAAATAGTGAAACTGCTGGTCACAAAGACAGAGACTCAGAAACCACTCCCTCAAAGTTCTGAGGAGAAAAGGCTAACTGTCAACTCAATCCTTCCTTATAAATTCTGCTTTTAAAGAGACAGCATGAGATTAAGAATCTCCCTCTAACATATAAATTCTGCTTTTAAAGAGACAGAGTGAGATTAAGAAAACTCCTTTTAACAGTATCAATTCTAAGACAGAAGGTAAAGATTTTTTTTAAATACCTAGTAAGGTGAAGGGTAAGGGTTGGAAAGAAGCACACTATCAGGGACTATCATGATTCTATGAAAGTTCTTTGAGTGACTGCTTCCAAACCAGTCCCCATCCAGGGGCTGAGATGAATCAAAATAAGTATAACATTATGCAGGTCTGATAGTAAAGTGGAGCTTTCTCTCTGTTTCTCATTGTCCATTCCTTTTTTTTTTTTTGTGGGAAGATACAACTACCCTTTATGAAAAATCCCTATGTGTATCTAGTGTGAAAACAAGACTCTTGCTTGTTCTGGATGCTATCTTACTTACCAGTTGTTTTTTTTTATTTTTTATTTTTTTGAGTTTTCTGCTCAACTTGCTTCTCATTTAACAGTTGTCATCCATTTTTCTTCTCTACCTTATAAGGATGAACTTTTATTTTCCTCCTATCTGGCTTGCCCATTTTTATTTTTACAACCTGCAAAATGACATCAGTCACCAGAACCCTGCTGAAGGTCCCAGTTCTACTCTCACTACAAAGAAAGTAGGAGTCTTAGAATATGGAAGTAACCTTTGACTATTGACTTTATCCTTCATGTCCACTATGCCAGGGTGGTGTTGGGAATAGACTACTAAAGTCAGGAAGAACTGGGTTCAAAGTCCACTTCTGACATTCACTAGTTTTGATAATGAACATTTCACTTAATCTACCCAAATGTCAGTTTCCTCCATGGAAAATGTGAAGCTTAAACCCAATGTTCAATAAGGATCCTTCTAGCTCTATGACAGATTAGCGAGATAGATATCAAGTTGCATATAAAATATATACATATATATTCATGACATATCTTGACAACTCCATTTTACCGAGATAAATTTCATGCAGCAAATATTTAATCTTATGCAGAATACAATATCAAATACTAAGTGAGATATAACGTTTACATAAACTATGAGCCCTGCATTTATTTAGCTTATAGTCTAGCAGAGCATTATGACACATATAAAGAAAATATGAAATAATAAATAAAATAATTATAGAAAAACAGCATGATGTAGGAGATAAGAAACTTTTTTCATAGTCAATCTCACTCAGATTGAAGTCTTACCTCTTTCACACATTGTGTGATCCTGAGCAAAGCATTTAATCTCTTAGTTCCCTAGACAGTTTATTTTATGATTAAAAGTTGTATAGTTGTGACTCTGTATTTGTAGAGAGCCTCAATACTGGGAAACTCCCCTGAAATCATAGGTCTAGGTAAAAAATTGCATTATGGAGGTGGAAAGTTAAATATTACTTGATGCTAGTAGGGAAGAATAATGGGTTATAGAGGAGGTAAAATTCTAATTGGATTTTCAAGGGTTAATAGAAACTTAAACTCTTCCTGCTTATCATCATCATCATCATCATCATCATCATCATCTTCTTCTTCTTCTTCTTCTTCTTCTTCTTCTTCTTCTTCTTCTTCTTCTTCTTCTTCTTTTTCCTACTCTTACCCTTGCTGCTTCCCCCACCCCCATTCCCTCACCAAGGACCATCTGAGCCTTTTTTATGAAGCAATGATTGAGGAGACCACTATGGCTGACAAGAAGCCTAAATAGAAAATCAAAACTACAAGAAATGACTGCATTAATTTGAATGTGACTGGGCAAGATAGTACAGTGGTGTAATATAAGATTACAAGGTAGGGGGCAGCTGGGTAGCTCAGTGGAGTGAGAGTCAGGCCTAGAGACAGGAGGTCCTGGGTTCAAACCCGGCCTCAGCCACTTCCCAGCTGTGTTACCCTGGGCAAGTCACTTGACCCCCATTGCCCACCCTTACCAATCTTCCACCTATGAGACAATACACCGAAGTACAAGGGTTTAAAAAAAAAGATTACAAGCTACATACCACTTAGTAAACTGATGAAAGCCTAGTATAAATTATAGGATTTATAAATGAACCAGATCAGATTCCAATGTGATGGGCAGCCAATTAATGAAACAGACACATTTGTACATTTGGAAATGGAGGATGAAGATAAAATTGATGTATTTCAATAGCAGGCAAGATGTATTTACTAAAAAGAAGACCTGCAACTTGACACCAGAACTATGTCCCCAAGGAAAACAATTCATTATAAGAAAACCAAGATTTGGCTCATCCACATCTATACTCCTACACGTATATTTTTCTTCTTCTTTGATTCCTTTTCCCCATTTCCTTCTTTGTGGGAAGCCAATAAAGAATAGATAAAAATCTGAGACTCCTCTTTTGACCCCTTTTGTGATCCTTGTGATTTCTTCTTGTAAAGTATTATGGCCTTACTGAAAAGCTTTAAGTTCCTATCAAACCTGAATTTAAAGGGTTAACACTGTTAACACAGCAAGGAATGCTGCTGCCTGTTATAGCTAAGGCCAAGATACTCCCCAACTTGGCTTTCTGATAAAAACCTAGTCAAAATTCAGCCTTGGCCTTGGTCTATTCTGAAGCCAATGTTTTGTGTTTTGATGTGACATAATTTGTAACTTCTGCACATCTGCAAAGTTTTTTTGGGGGGGTTCTTTTGGGTGAAATGAGTCTTGAAATATATATAATAAACTCCATGCTCCTGGAACCAGAGCTGGAAGCATGAATGTTTAATTTTTTTAAGGAAATTTAGAAGACAAAGAAGTTGGACATTCCAAGCATAGGAAACAGTACAATAAAAAAAGAGTTAATGGCAAGAAATAGATTCCAAAAGAAGCATAACAAAGATCATACTAAAAGAAGTAAAACAAAGATCAGAGTCAAACTCATGATAATAAACTCTAAATGTCAATAATTTTCAGTTCTCTTTCTTTAAAATCTTCTTAATTTCTGGTAAAATTACTTCCTGAATAAAACCTCATCGTGGCATTGATTTGCCCTCTCAAATAAATAGAAAGTATAAGTCACAATCCATATGCCCTTTCAAACAAGATATTGTACTTTTTCATCAAGTATTTTTTCTGGATTCACAATAATAGTATAAGTAATAGCAGAACTCAAAAGACATAATTCTTTCAAGATATCTGAGAAAGAGAACTGTGTTGGAGTGGTAGCTTTCTGATTATCACATAGGATAATTTCTTTCCATTTTGGAAAGTAATTGACTCTGTACCTTCACTTAAATGGAAATAATAAACTATTCCTAAGGTCAACCACTAGAATTCTCTCTGTTATTTATTTGTATAGGTTCATATGCTTTGCAGAAAAGTATAATGGAAACACAATCAATGATTATAATGATGGAACTGTATAATAATGTATAATTTTCAGTAACAAATAGCATTGATTATCTCATCAGTGTCTGCAACCTATATCAAATAAGAGCCATTATGCACAAGATATAACCTGTCTCGTACCTTATCATTTGTCTAATCTAAAATTGACAACAGAAAAGGATTTCTATTCTACAATAAATCTGGCACCCAGAAGCACATTATTTATCACCTGTTGTAAATATGTTTTTATAATATAAAAAGGTAGAATTTGAAATTTCCACCTAAAATATAATTTTTCTCTGCATTATTTTCCCCTGAAAAAGCCTAAAATCCATTGGGTGGGACATTCAGTAATGAGAAAAATCACATGCTGCATAGAGAAAAGGGGGGGTAGATAATTTAGATCATGAATTGTGTTCTGGTGGTGAATGACCCCCATCCAGCTTCCTTGAGTGAGAATGTTTACTGTTGGTGCAGAGGGGTTGGGGAAGAAAGAAGAGTCAGCCTATTATATTTTAAACCTTTAGGTGGCTCTATTTTTAACCCCATTTAAGCTGAAGCCTATTTGCTTCTCTAAAACACAGCCAGCTGGTTTCCATGCAGAGCATGAATCTGCTGCCAAATCCTGGAGTATTTGGCACCTCTAGGTGTAATGACTTGCCTGTGGTTATGGGTCACTTATGTCTATAAAACAAGAATCATATTTTTATTTTTATATCTTTTGTCATTAAGAGAAGGCAAAGTCACTGTACTCTGAACCTTTACTTCCTGTAACAGATATATATATAATCAGGGATTTCCGTTTGTATGAAAATTGATTTTCACATGTAAGTATACTCACAGATACCTCCTCTATACTTGGCTGATATCAGTTCAATACATAATGTTACTTCATCTCATTCTCTCAAATTTGCAATGCTTCAGGCTAGATGAAAAATAAAATAGACACACATCTACCCACAATGAAATTAACTCATGTGATGTGATCCTTGAGATAATTCTAGGTTCCTTGGGTGATCAGAGCATTGTACACATGAATTATACACATTTCATTAAATTCATAGAATATATCATTCAAACCTTTGATTATAAAATGTCAGAAAATAGATCACAGGGTGTTAGACATTGGAAAGAGTCCACAGAAAAACTAGAACCAAAAAAAGTTGATTATCTGGACAACAGATAGTGAAACAAACCTCCCTCCTTATGGCTGACAGACTAACACATAAAAGTGTTATATAGAATGCCAAAGGTCACCACACTAAATATTTGTTGCTAAACCGTTTATCTTTGACAGAATGTGAAGTCCACGAAAATATACTTTTTTTCATTCCCAGCACCCAGAACAGTGCCAGACACACAGCAGGGGCCTAATAAATGTTTGCTAAATCATTGCAATATAAATCGAAGAGAAATATTTTCAATGTCTCTCAAGATAAAAAATATGGTATTTTAAAAATATTCTGGGGGCAGCTGGGTGGCTCAGTGGATTGAGAGCCAGGCCTAGAGATGGGAGGTCCTAGGTTCAAATCCTGCCTCAGACACTTGCTAGCTGTGTGACCCTGGGCAAGTCACTTGAGCCCCATTGCCTACCTTTACCATTATTCTCACTTGGAGCCAATACACAGTATTGACTCCAAGATGGAAGTAAGTGTTTAAATTAAAAATATATATATATCCTTTGATCAAATGTTTGTCAGTGTTTTCATCTCTGTTGGAAACAAAGCCAAGCAATATTTTCATTAAGTTTTCTCTTCTCTAATCCCAAGCATAGCAAATTTATAAGGAAAGGAAGTATTTCTTATGTATTAGCTTATTTTTTCTAATTTTATATGTGTGTGCAAATATATATGATAAACTTAGGAATTTGATATGTGATTTTACTAATATAAGGAGTTACCAACAGATGAAACTCCCCTTACCAAAAGATGTCAATAGATATACCTTTTCTGAAACTTAAAGAAATGTCTAGAGCACTGAAAACTAAGTGACTTTCCCAGGGTCACATATCTAGCAGAGGCAGGACTTGAACCAGAAAGACAAAAATAGATCAATAAAATCAATAACGGGTATACTGGACAGTTGCATGGGTTCAAATTCCAGCTCTGCAATTTAACAACTTTGTCATTTTAAGCAAATCGTTTAACCTCATTAGACATTTGGCTAGATCAGACTCAAGACTTTTACAGTTCTAAATACAAATTGTGAATATGTATAAAATTATTTGTGTATATTTTGAGCAGAAGGAAATATCTGTCTAGCCAGCTTTCCCAGAATGAAAATATTAAATAAACTAAGGCAAAAAGCCTTACTTGTATATTTACCTTTTGGTTTAAAAAATATACCTTGTAATCATAATATTTTTTTAAATTACTTCCACGTCTTCTTTACAAATGTAAGAATGTGGCTTAAGGTAGGTACTCTCAGATATCCTCATTGGTCCAAATGCTTTATATTTAAAGACATTTATTACTGTGGTGCCATATATACCATAATTCTCCCTCTAAAAAATGCCACATCTTTGTGGCATTCTGGAGAGAGGAGTGTAAATTATTCCTTAAGAAATTGACACTTCCTATTTCACAGTATCTTGGAAAATGGGAACTAATTGATACTATTATCTAATCTATGGGAGCTTTGTACTCGCCTTGTGTTTCCTGCCTCTCAGCTCGATAGCTCTCTTTTTGACAAGCACCTATGCCCTGTTAGAAATGATCCACCACCTTTGCAACAGGCATCCTGCCATCCTGACAGATGGGCATCATTTTGATATGAAACGTGCCACAGTAGGCATCATGTTAGACTATTAGCAGCCAGATCCCCATCTATGACCACACAGAAGGTACTCTATATAGGAATTGGATTCTTTTGAAATAGTGGAGTTTTTGACCATCCTCATTTTCACTTGCACCAAGATATACTTTCTAAAGCAACTTAAGTTCATAGTTCATCATGAGAATTTAGACAGGCCGGATGCCCTAGGAATGGGGGAGAGAAGTTTTAGATTTTCTAATATCCTGTGGATGATATTCAGCTGTGGCAACCGGAAGGTTTCACGCACCCAGAGAAGCCTTCTGCCAAAAAAGCAGGCCAAAGATTTCCTTTGTGATTTTTCTCTCCCCAAAACCCATGTCTGCTAAGGAATTGCTAAATGTATTTTACACCATTGTAAACTTGATTAAATCCGCTACACAAACTAAATGGAGATGAAATATCACCTTCTTTGATTATCACTAAATAGTTCACAAATTAACACTGAACTGCAAATGAGGGGATAATGTGTCTTTTTGAGGAAACCAGATGCTTTCTGTTTTAAAGTCGACGTGATAACATGGAGGAATGGTTAATGTACAATGAATGCCATCTGCTGACTAATATGCAGTATTTACAAGGGCAAATACTCAGATAACTCTGGTAAGTTACTATAGAACTTAATGCAACAATATTTGGACAACAAATTGGATCAATTCCAAACTTAAAAAAAAATTCCAAAGCCATGCTTTGACATTTAGTGTAATTAGATGAGATTAAAAGGTAACTGCTGCGAGGTTAAATACCATGCTAAGTTTAATATTCAAATGTCTATCGGATGTACATTAAATAAGTAATGAAAAAGTCAGAACAAAGCTGCTTCTCCCTTCATCCATGTCAATTAAAAATATAAAATTATTTTTCAAAATCTCCTAGTGGTAAATGTGGTTTGCTCAGGCCTCCCAGCTCCGTATGGATGCATTATGCCACTTTACAAATCATTTTGAATTAGATGTAAACAATGTGTTTGAAGAAATGTAATTTGGAAGGAAATGTCTTTGTTTAGTCACAGCAAGTAGCACAGAGGATGTTTAAAGAAATTGTGCACAATTTAAATGCAATGGAAACAGTTTAGAAGAATGATAGAGATTGCATATCTGTGTTTTGTTAATTTAATATTAAAATCGGGGGAATGGAATGTGAAAATATGCAAATATATCTAGCCACACAGAGCATATTCACAGATATTCTTTATTTGGAGGCAAAAAAAAAGAGATGTAATAGTCATATGATTTTTCCCACCCTCTTCTCCAACTTCCCTATCCTTCCTCTCCCCTCCACAAAAGAAAAGAAAAAAAAAACACCTGCACTTGCTTGTTGCAAATTATTCAAGGGAAAATCTTTTTTTAAAATATCTTTTTAACATTATTAATTCCATAATTCATTTATTGCATTAATAATGGGGGAGGGATTAATAGCATTTTTTCATCTTAACAAATTCTTCCACAGATAACATTACAATTACTATTTAAAGTTAAATGGGAGCTAGATGGGGAAAGATGGGAAAAATAAGTAGAGTAGTATATTTGGAAATAGAAGTCAGATTGTTTTCCAGTTTCACAAAAAGGGTAATCATTTGAAATTCTTTGAGCCTCAGGCATCTTATCCATAATATACAGTAATACCTAACTCTCATGGCTATTGCGAGGATCATATGAGACAACGTGCATAAAGTGTATTGTGAATGTAAAGTCCTCTCCTTTGTTTGCTATCATAATTGAGCTTCTTCTGTCTAAATCAGAGTGAGAATCACAGCCATGTCACCAAGTTGTAAAATGGAATCTGATAGCCTGGAATATTGATTGCCCAACAATAGGATTTTTGAAAAATAAGAGAGAGCAGAGGCTTATGGGTGTTCTTTATGGGCCTTATTTTTTAACTGAAATGATTGCATATACTCTGACCTTTTTTAGGTTGATAGAATTTTTATATTTTATTGAAAATATTCATATCTGGGAACAAGTTAAATGAGAGTGGAAGTAGGTTGAGGTACAGAACATTAAAAAGATTCTGGAAGGATAATATATCAGATTAATCTATTCTTTTCCATCTAATGCAATTCAACAAATGTTCATGTACTATGTAAATGACCTCTATGTAAAACTACCTACTATGTAAACGTCCCCCTATTAATGGTTTGGGAAATAATAAAGAAGTATAAGTCATGGACCTTTTTATTATAGAGAACATTTTGTAGGTAGAGGAGAGAAAAATCTGACACATATGGCAAAAAATTATAAAAACTAATAAGAGTAGGGGACTGTTGTATATGCACTACATATATATTTATTGATGTCAAACAAAAGTCTTAGGTGTGCTGGGATGCCTCAATCAAAAATATCAAGAAAAAGGTAAATTATTAATTGTTGACATTTAAATCTTGTCATGTAAATCTAAACAGCTAGCATATGAATGATCTCTAGCATTCTTTTTTGTCCCATCAGTTCTTTCATTCTCATGATTTCTGAATGACTCCTATTACTTATGACCAATGGGGAATATCTAAAACACACTGAGATATAGTAGAATCCTCATAAATTACTTTAGGCATTCATCTAAGAACCTAAGGACCAAAATGGAAATTATTGCAGGTACCCAATTGTGTTGAATAATTTACTAGCACCCACAAGAAAGATATTTTTTTCTTTTTCTTCCTCTTATTGTTCCCCTTCCTGCTCCCCCTCTTCATTCCTCTTTCTCATTGCTCATCTTCACCGGATCTCAAAGTTAGAAGGGATCTTGAAGGGCATTAATCTTGTCTCTTCTATAATATCACCAAGTGAGCTGCCACTAGATTTCTAGAAAGAAGGGTCATATCCATTTGACTTATGGATAGATTTTCATTGTAAAATGTTTTTCTTTGAATCAAACCTAAATCCATATTTTTGAAACATTCTTCCATTTTTTCTATTTCTACCAATTGGACCCAAATAGAAACAGTCCAATTTGACTAAAATCTTGCTGACAGAGTCTTCTTTTCTCAATGGTATATATTTTATCATTCATCCTTTTGGTCTCCCTTTTATGTTAGGATCAAAATGACCCATGGAGAAAGGAGTCACAAATGATTCTCACAGAGATGCCTCTTTGTTCTGCTAAGGATCTCTAAGCAAGACTGTTTACATGAATAGCCAGTGGCTATATAGAAATGAACTCATGGCTCATAAAGATGCTTAGACTCCTGAAGGTCCAAAGGGATGTTTAAGTCTGGAGGCCTTTTAGAATGTTTTAGGATACTGGTATTATATTTTCATAAACAATATTCTGTGGGAAAGAAATGCCTCCTAAATATGATGTAAAACTATAATGACTTGACTGAAATAGTTCTATAAAAATGTAACTCTAATGATAATTAAATTGCACTTTTGTGAAGTTTCCCACCTGACTCCACCTTTGTTCACTTCAGTGATTTGGACCCTGACAAGAAGCCCAAAACTGGTACTTTTATATTTTCTTCTTTCTTATATTTTCCTTTCACTTACCTTATTTTTATCCTCTTTTTCTCTTCATGTGTCATAAGTTTTCTCTTTTACTTTCTCATATCTCCTATGATTATCTTTTTCATTTATCTCTTATATTAAACTCTCCTTGCTCTTCTCTTCCTCATGCTATTACTATGACTCATTCCTCCTTATTTGTTTTCTTCTTCCTCTTCATTCTCTACAATTGTACTGTTTGAGGAGTGACTGTATAATAACAAAATATTTAGAAATGAGATATTTCATAGTTGAGTAAAATGTAGGGAAAGGCATTTTAATATGAAGTACAGACTGGGCATGTCTAATTTTGTGGTTAAAATGGGAGAAGGTTAATGAGACTGATAAATATCTCTGGCGGAAAAGAAAAAATACTTATTAAATTGGATCATTTTTTTCTGTATTAGGAATATTTACTGAAACTGATTTAAATGATATGGGGGACTCACCAGTGAGGAAAATCCCTCCACCAAAATTGCTTGGTACATTCTCGGAAATTAGAGAGTTGCCCCAAACCCAAAGAACTAAGAGAGTATATGTTTAGCTCAAGGTTACATAGCCAGTACATTTCAGAAGCAGAAGTTGAACCTTACCCAGCCTTCTTAGCTTTCTATCTATTATGATGTGCCAAAATAAACTTTGAAAATTATTGGTTAGGGGACAGCTGGGTAGCTCAGTGGATTGAGAGCCAGGCCTAGAGGCGGGAGGTCCTAGGTTCAAATCTGGGCTCAGACATTTCCCAGCTGTGTGACCCTGGGCAAGTCACTTGAATCCCATTGCCCACCCTTACCACTCTTCCACCAAGGAGCCAATACACAGAAGGTAAGGGTTTAAAAAAAAAAGAAAATTATTGGTTAGAAAAGATAAATTTTGTATATTTTAGTAGAGGATTGAAATGGAGTAAGAATGGATATCTGTGCAAAAATGGCAGAGAAAGCTATAAGCATCAGAACTTGGGAAATAGTGCATGACAGCTCTTAGGTGAAACGTGAATGAGGCAAAAATAAGCTGAATGGTGAGGGAGTGGATGTGATAGGATCTCAAAAAACACTTAGATACAGACCAATTTAAAGTTTCTTATGCTATAATTGAGAACATGATGACTTTCTTTTACTTTGGAGACTTTTAGTTATTAGTTGAAACAATGAATACAGTAAAAATTAAGATCAGTTTGGCCAAATCAAGGCCTTGTTTGTGTGGAAAAGTAAAAATTAGAGTGTGTATAAATCTTTGCTTCCTATATGTACAAATAAGGTAATGGTGAGGAACGAATGGGATAAACTATGGAAAGCACTTTGCAGAGCCTAATGACAATTGTTTCTTAGACCGCTACTCTTATAAAAGATATTCCTCACCTATGATTTAAAATAAATTGTTGATGAAGTAATAAAAGTATACTAAAAATAATTGGAGCTGCCTACTATCACATGTTTATTATTTCACATTATTTCCTGATCCTCTTTCTTTTTGAAACTTCAAGGAGATTAGAGATCTTTCATTTCAAAAATGTTAAGCTAACTTTATATTCACTCTTGTTCTGAGGCTGTAACTCTATATGAAAGGAAGTTATATGTATCAATCAGTCAGTAAACTGGCATTTATTAACTATTTATCTTAATTTTTTAGCTTTTTAACTTTTTGTTTTTTTTTCAGATATCTTAGCTCAATTTTTAATATTCATTGAATAACATTGTGCAATCCACGTTCCCTGTCTCTTCCTCCCATCCATATCCCCTCCTTAAGAAAGCAGGTAATATGATATAGCTTGTAAATATATTGTAATATAACATATATTTCCATTTTTTTTGTCATGCCATGAGACAAGACATATATTGTTTATACTAGAGAAAAACACAAGGAAGAAATTAAGTAAACAATGACATGTTTCAATCTTTATTTAGACTCTTTCCTTTGGTGGTAGATCTCCATTTTTGGCAATAGTCCCTTGAGATTGTCATGGATCTTTGCCTTGTTGATAATACATAAGTCTTTCACAGTTGATGATTATACATATTGTTGTTGCTATGTGCAGTGTTCTCCTGGATCTGCTAATGTCACTGTGTTTTTTAATCCACTAGTTTTGAACAATTAGATTATTGAGTTTCCAATTAGTTTTTTTTTTAGTTTGTTTTTTTGTTTTTGTTTTTTTTAAACCCTTAACTTCTGTGTACTGACTTATAAGTGGAAGAGTGGTAAGGGTAGGCAATGGGGGTCAAGTGACTTGCCCAGGGTCACACAGCTGGGAAGTGTCTGAGGCCGGATTTGAACCTAGGACCTCCTGTCTCTAGGCCTGGCTCTCAATCCACTGAGCTGCCCCCTCCAATTAGTTTTTAATTTGCCTCTCCATGAACCTTCATTGATTATATTTTTTATTAAATTGTGATCTGGAAAAGTTACATTTATTATTTCTGCTTTTCTTCATT
Organism: Gracilinanus agilis; assembly: GCF_016433145.1. Classification (NCBI taxonomy): domain Eukaryota; kingdom Metazoa; phylum Chordata; class Mammalia; order Didelphimorphia; family Didelphidae; genus Gracilinanus; species Gracilinanus agilis. The sequence continues at coordinate 382,530,110 of NC_058132.1, read as the reverse complement.
TGGTGGTGAAATTTTTATGCCCTAGTACATAATCAATTTTTGTGGGTGGGCCATGTGCTGCTAAAAAGAAGGTATATTCCTTTTTATCTCTATTCAATTTTCTCCAGATATCTATTTAATCTAATTTTTCTAAAATTTCATTCAGTTCCTTTACTTCTTTCTTATTTAGTTTTTGGTTACATTTATCTAGTTCTGATAGGGGCAAGTTAAAGTCCCCCAGTAGTATAGTTCTATTATTTCCTCCTTTAGATCCTTTAGTTTCTCCTTTAAAAATCTGAAAGCAACACCATTTGGTACATAAGTGTTGAGTACTGATATTACTTCATTGTCTATACTGCCTTTTATCAAGATGTAATTACCTTCTTAATCTCTTTTAATCAGAACTATATTTGCTTCAGCTTTGTCTGAAGTGATGACTGTTACTGCTTCTTTTTTTTAAATCTCTGTTAAAGCCCAATAGATTCTGCTCTATCCCCTTACCTTTACTCTGCATGTGTCTATGTGTTCAATGTGTTTCATATGTCTATGTGCATGTGTCTACTGCCTCAAATGTGTTTCATATAAACAAAATATCACAGAATTCTGTTTTTTAATACACTCTGCTATTCACTTCCATTTTATGGGTGACTATATCACATTTACATCCACAGTTAAAATTACCATCTGTGTATTCCCCTCTATATCGTTTTCCCCTTGTAATCCTACCCTTTAACCTTTCACTCTATCCCTCCACACAAGTGTTTTGTTTTTAATCACTTACCCCTTTCCTCCTCTCTTATGTTACTCCCCTTTCCCCCGCCACTCCTCTTATTCGCCTCCTACTTCTCTTTAAGGTCTTTTAATCCCCCCAACTTCCCCTCCCTCATATTACACCCCTTCCCACCACCACCTTTCTTATTCCCCTTCTACTTCTCTATAGGGTAAGATAGGATTATATACTCCAAATGCTGTTATTCTTTCTCTAAGCCAATTCCAAAGGAAGTAATATTACCCATCACCACCTTCATCTTCCCCTCTACTATAATAGATATTTTTTCCTCTGTGCTTCTTTATATGGTAAAATTTACCCCATTTTTTTCTTACCATTTCTCTCAATGTAGTCCTCTTTTTCACCCCTTGACCTTTCTCACATATATTCCTAAAAACTTATTTCCACACTTTCTTTCTATGTATACTTCTAATTATTATGATAATGATAAAAATTTAAGAATCACAAATATCATATTTCCATTTAGGAATATAAACAATTCAACCTTATTGAAATACTTAAATTTTTCCTCCTTATTTACCTTTATATGCTTCTCTTCAATTTTGTATTTGGACATCACATTTTATATTTAATCTTGTCTTTTCATAAGAAAAGCTTATAAATCTTTTATTTTATAAAATAACCATTTTTCCTCTGAAAGAATATTGCCAATTTTGACAGGTAGGTGATTCTTGATTGTAAACCCAGTTCCCTTGCATTCTGGAATATTATATTTCAAGCCTTCCATCCTTAAATGTAGAAGCTGCCAAATCCTGTATAATTCTAATTGGGTCTCAATGATATTTGAATTATTTCTTTCTGGATGATTACAGTATTTTCTCCTTGAGCTAGGAGCTCTTGAATTTGGCTATAATATTCCTGGGAATTGTTTGATGATTTATTGTAGGAGGTGCTCTGTGAATCCTTTTATTTTCTATTTTATTTTCTTGTTCAAGACTATCAAGGCATATTCTTTGATACTTTCTTGTAATATGATGTCTAAGTTTTTGTTTTTTTAATCATGACTTTCAGGTTGTCCAATAATTCTTAGATTATTTCTCCTGAATCTATTTCCAAGTTCAGTTGTTTTTTTCCATTGAGATATTTCAGATTTTCATCTGTTTTCATTCTTTTGATTTTGTTTCATTATTTCTTGATGTCTTGTAAAGTTATTAACTAATATTTGCCCAATTCTAATTTTTAAAGAATGATTTTCTCTCCTGAGCTTTTGATTCTCCTTTTCCATTTGGTACATTCTACTTTTCATGTAACTCTTTTCTTCACTGTGTTTTTATGTCTTTTTTTTTTCAATTTGAACAATTTTGGTTGTATTGGTTCACAGCTCCATTAACAGTGTATTAATAGCCCAAATTTTCCATATCCCCCTCAACATTTAACAGTGACAAAAGGCTTCCTTGTTGCATTCCTGATCTTACTTGGAAAGGTTTTAGCTAATCTCCATTACAGATAATACATCCTGATAGTTTTAGATAAGTGCCATTTATCATTTTGAGGGATGTTTCATTTATTCCTATATTCTTTAGTGTTTTTAATAAAAATGTGTGTCGTATTTTCTCAAAAGCTTTTTCTGCATCTTTTGAAATAATCTTATGTTTCTGTTAGTTTTATTATTGATATGGTCAATTATGCTAATAATTTTCTTAATATTCAACTGTCTCTGCATTTTTGTGTAAAATTCATCTAGTAATAGTATATGATCCTTGTGATATATTATTTTCTCCTTGATAATGTTTTCTTTAAGGTGTTTGGCATCAATATTCATTATGGATATTAGTCTATAGTCTTCTTTCTCTATTTTTCTTCTTCCTGGTTTAGTTTTCAAAACCTTATTTGTGTCATAAAGGAATCAGGTAGAGTTCATTCCTCAGCTATTTTCCCAAATAGTTTATATAGCATTGGAATTAATTGTTCTTTAAATGTTTGGTAGAATTCACTTGTGAATTCATCTGGGCCTGGGAGGTTTTTCTTAGAGAATGTATTGATGGCTTGCTCAATGTCTTTTCCTGAGATGGGATTGTTTAAGCACTTTGTTTCCTTTTCTGTTAATCTGGGCAATTTATATTTCTTTAAGTCCTCACCTATTTCACTTCACTTTCAGATTCATTGGCATATATTTGGGCAAAATAATTTCTAATAATTGCTTTAATTTTCTCTATACTCCTTGTAATCTCACCCTTTCCGTTTTTAATACTGGTTATTTGGTCTTCTTTTTATGAAATTAATAATTGGTTTATCTATTTCATTGTGTTTTTAATTTTATATTATTTCAATATTGCTTTCAGTTTATTTAGTCTTTCATTTGATTTTCAGGATATCTAATTTGGTGTTTAATTGAAGGTTTTTAATTTATTCTTTTTCCTAATTTTCTTTTAGTTGCTTACCCAAATCACTGATCTTCTCTTTCTCTGTTTTATTAATGTGAGCATTCAGAAACATACATTTTCCCTCTAAGTGCTGATTTGACTGCAGGCCAAAAATTTTCATATGTTTTCTCCTCATTGTCATTCTTTTTAATGAAATTGTTGTTTCTATGTTTTTTCTTTGACTCATTCATTTTTAAAAAATCAGGTTATTTAGTTTCCAATTAAGTTTCAGTCTTTTTTATCCAGCCCTTTATTCAGTGCATTATAAAATTATGATCTGTAAAAGATGAATTTAATATTTCTGTTTTCCTTCATTTGGTTGTGAGGCCTGAATGTCCTTTTATCAGATCAAATATTTGTGTAGGTGCCATGTACTGCTGAGAAAAAGTATGTTCCTATTCAGTTTTCTCCAGAAGTCTATCAAGTCTAAGTTTTATAATATTATATTTACCTCTTTAATTTCTTTCTTGCTTATTTTTTGGTTTGATTCATCTAATTCTGAGAGGGGAAGATTAATGTCCCCTACTAATATAATTTAATTGTCTTAATATAATTAATAGTATATAATAATATAAACTATTTTCTCTTATAGTTCATGTAATTTCTCCTTTTGGGATTTGGATTCCATGTCATTTGATGCATGCATGTTCAATATTGATATTATTCTATCATCAATGGTTACTTTTATCAATATGTAATTTACTTCCATAACATCAATTTCTGATAAGCAAAATGGAGAACGGGATGAATGACATCTAACAGTTTTAGAATTTAGAACTAACCCAGATGCCATGAGCCAGAGGGCAAAAAGCAGTTGCTGCCAGGACTAGAAAGGGCAAAGACTGGATCAAGAGGCTCTCTCCCTCCTCAGAAGGGGACTCAGGTGGCTGGGTGGGTAGGCCAATCAACTTAATTAGGTTACCTGCATCCTGTTTCACTAATGATCACATCCTCAGCTTCTGGACAGACCTGTGCTGTACATCAATTATTTAACGTCAAGGAAGAATGCCATCAATCCTCAACTCACCTGGTCAGGGCCAAAAGTGCCTGGCCTGGCCAGAGTGCCACAGAGAGGGAAACTTCTCTAGCAGACAGTTTCAACTTGATTATTTCTATGATTGAAAAAGCTGATCATCCAGTAGTCTAGTGTAGTTTCCCAACACTTCCTTCCTTCAACCTTCATCCTTCCCCTGGGTTTATTACAATTAAATTTGAAGCTTACTTAGGCCAATACTGTTATTATCCTAAAGATCATTTCTACATTCTTTGGATCAAAGGGGAAAGTTATTGCTTAACATACCGAAATCGCAGTCACCAGCATTATCCAAATAATCATATAGCTTTATCCATCAAGCTAAACCCAGGATAAGCAGCCAGAGAAGCCAGAGAAGCTATGTGATTCAATTCACAGCTTCTCACTTGACCACTTAGTCCTGGGCACTGTTAGGTGGGAGGTGATAATTAGTTGAGCTTCAAATACTTTGTGGGAGCTGATGTTCATCTAGGCTTCCACCTTCACTCAGCTCAGGTTCTTAGATCATCAGAGGACCTTGGTCCATCTCTCTTTCAGGCCCTGTTCAGTATCACCATATTGCCCATAACACTTCCTTATCTCTTTTAATTAGATCAATTTTCACTTTTACCTTGGATAAAATCATAATTGCTAACCCCATTTTTTTTTACTTTAAATAAAGCAAAGTAGATTTTGCTCCTGCCCTTTACCTTTATTTTCTGTGTGCCTCCCTGCTTTCAATGTATTTCTTGTACATAGTATATTGTGGAATTCTTGCTCCTAATCCTTTTCCATTTTATGAGTAAGTTCATTTCATTCACATTCATATTCAGAATTATGTTTATAACTTCTATGTTTCCCTCCATCTTATTTTTCCTGCTTGTTCTTCTTTTTCTCTCCTTCAGTCTTTTCTTGTTCAAAAGTATTTTTCCTTCTGTTTGACCACCTCTTCAAGTTCCCCATCCCTTTGGTTTATCCCCAATGTTTTTTGTTCCCCCATCCCTTTTTACTTCTTTATTGGGTATGCTAGGTTTTTATAGCTAATTCAATGTGAATGTTATTCCCACTTTGTGATAATTCCAATGAAAGTAAGGTTCAAGCATTGCCTGCCTTCCCCCTACCTTCCTTTTTACTGTTTTGATTCTTATGTGCTCATTTGAGACAATTTAACCCCAATTTTTTTCTCATTTTCTTTTTCCCAGTGTATTCCAAATCCTTATCCTTTGTGGTTTTGGGGGGAAGGTATTGGATATGATCCCATCATATTCAACTTACTCTCTGCTCTCTGTCTATATGCAGTTAAATCTTGGTACCCAATAGTTTTGGAACTTCTTGCATCTGGCTGGAACAAAGGAAAGGCGGTCAGGAGAGGATGGTTTCCATAAGTAGAAGTTCCTGTGCATTGGGTCTTTGAACTCAGTACTTTGATATTCCTCAAGCATCCAAAGCAGGGAATGTCCCTTCAATGAAAGAATAAACTACTGTCTTATACTTTGGCCTCGCCTCACTGTATATAAACTTATTAAAAGTGGTAGTACCTACTGTTTGTAATCCCATCCCACTCACCTTTATTTTGACTAAATGCTGAAGTTTAACTCAGTTCCTGGCATGGAAGGAATACTTTACTGAACTTATATTGTGCCTGAAGTCAGTTCAGCTATTTGGGTCCCAGATTGAGCACTCTGCAAAAGTAGCCTGGTTGGCCTGCTGTGTGGGGTTTGAAGCTGTTCAGTTCAACTGTATTTTGTGTTGCATAAATTGGGTTCTGCTAAATCCTTCTGAGGTTAGCCCTCATTTGTCTGAGATCCTCCCACTGCTACTTATGTTGGATCATACCAAGCCTCTGCTAAGGCTAGAGTAAATGGGGCCACTTTCTTCCCAATGAAGATTGTTCTGTATTGTTAGTCTTTGCTCTTACTCTGCAGAGGCTGGACTGAACTGGCAGTGTTCTTTCCTCTGCTTCTTATGTTATATCAAATCCTAGTTCCATTGAGGCTTATTAAATGCAATCTCCTCATACTCCAGTGAGATGTACTGACTCTCTGTGCTGTCTCTCCATATTTTCCTAGGAAATAGCACTGCTTCACCCCTTCTTCTGTTGGCTTTGGTGCTCCAGGATTCATTTTGAAGCATTTTTCCCCTTATGTAATTGTTTGGAGGGTGATTGTCAGGCTCTGAGTGTCTCTTACTCTGCAAGTGCCTACTTTTAAAACAGCATTTTGTTTTATTGAATCAAATGTGTTTTATTTAATATGTCACAAATAAATCAAAAATATCTTATATTGTCTACATTTTAATGGGTTGTTTCAGAGTAAAGATAGTTTCTACAGTAAAATATCCTTTTTTAAAAACTGCCTCTTCCCTACTCACAGCCTCATTGAAGGTAACATCAATGTATATATGTCTAATGCTCTCATTAAAAAAATAGAAAGATGTAAATTGTGGTATATGATGGTGATGGAATATTATTGTGCTGAAAGGAATAATGAACTGGAGGAATTCCATGTGAACTGGAAAGACTTTCCAGAATTGATGCAGAATGAAAGGACTGGAATGAGGAAAACATTGTACACAGAGCAATACATTAAGGCCCTATCGAATGTAATAGACTTTTCTACTAGCAGCAATGCAATTACCCAAGACAAACCTGAGGGTCTTACAAGAAAAAAAGCTATCCACATCCAGAGATAGAACTGTGGAAGCAGAAACACAGAAGAAAAACATAAAATTGATCACATAGTTCGATATGGATATGATGAGGGTTTTGATGTTGAAAGATCACTCTGCTGCAAATATGAATAACATGGAAGTAGATTTTTAACAATGATACATGTATAACCCAGTGGAATTGGTTTCAGCTCCGGGAGGGGGGAGGGAAAAAGGAGAGGGATCATGAATCATGTAACCATGGAAAAATATTCTAAATAAAAAAAGAGAGGAAGATGTAAATATATCTATATCTATATCTATCTATATCTATATAGTGGAAAAGGCACACAATTGAATAGTAATTGATGGTCTCTTGACACTGTTCAGGCAGTGAAAAGGTTTAAAATTGTTTCCATGCATTGTGGATTTTTTCTTCATTCTGATACCATGAAAATCAACCCTTTAATACCCTCAAGTTTGCCCATTCCCCTCCCAGCATAGAATTTCTTTATGTATGCTTGGTCTAGTTCAAATGCTTTTTTAAAAAAATTGCAAGTTCCATTTCTCCTTCTTCTATAAATTTGTCTAGGAGTATGGCATTAGCATCTGAATGTAGTGGCTCAACTGCCATTGAAGGTGAAAAGAGTTTGTTATAAAAATTTGCGTAGGTATTTTTGCTACTTTATCAGGTCACTTTCCTCCATTTTACTTATTAAATGCCTTTCGAATGAATTTTTTTAGATCCTTTAAAGAGCTTTCTTTAAGTTACTTTTCCCTTTCATGGCTTTTCATATCAGGTGATACGACTTATAATTTCCCATCATACTTCACTGTAAGGTTTTAAAACAAGTTTTGTAAAATGGTTTTTGTCCTTGGCCAGTATGTGTGAGATTGCCTTGCTTCAGAATAAAGTGTTAAAAGCATTTAGAAAAGAAAATTTTATTTTCAAGTAATAAAAAGGGGTTGGACTAGATGGATGCTGAGGTCTATTCCAATTCTAGATTTATGATCCCATGATTTATTTGGTAACCCTCTCACCACTAATATCTCTCTGATGCTATAGAAACAGAAACATAAGAGATTCAAATAAGTAGATAAATGTATTGTAAGTTATTCTTTTCTTTAAAAAACAACCTTCTGTCTTAGAATCAATATTAAGCATTAATTTCAAGGCAGAAGAATGTTAAGGGCTATGCAATTGGAATTAAGGGACTTGCCCAGGGTCACACTGCTAGGAAGTATCTGAGGTCACATTTGAATCCAGGACTATCCGCCTATCTTTTTATCCACCGAGCGACCTAGCTGCACCTATTCCTTTTCTTAAATGCAAGTGAGTTTTCTACAAGCCATAGCTAGTGTGTTGTCTAAACATATTTGCCATAAGGTACTTACTTAGTAGCTAAGGGAGCTACTTCTCCTAGTCGACTTCCTTGAAGTCAGATTTCCAAGTATTGTCACTTCCCATATCCTGTTTTTATAATTCTCCTTTCTTGAGTCCCATCTCTCAAAAAAGTCCCCTTTAGGGAAGAAATATATAACTTTTCTTTCTAGGACTACTACATCTATGGTGAAACTGTCATTGCTTTATACCAGTGATTCCCAAAGTGGGTGCTACCGTCCCCTGCTGGGTGTTGCAGTGATCCAGGGGAGTGGTCCACAGGTGCACTTATATTTCCTATTAATTGCTATTAAAATTAAAAAAATTAATTTCCAGGGGGCTAAGTAATATTTTTTCTGGAAATGGGATGGTAGGCCAAAAAAGTTTGGGAACCACTGCTTTACATTGTCCCGACTTTTTTCTAAATGAATGTATCCTATTAATGACATCTGTGGGTTTTGAATTCAAACAAAAGCTTCTACTGTCCCCTTCATCCACCCTGCTTCTAAGCATATCATCAGAGTGACCCAACCCAATCCTGTCTAGGTTTGATGTTAGAAAAATCAGTTAGATAATGTAGATTTTGTTTGATATGGTTATGTGTTTTAGCCTTCAGGAATCTAATCACCCTTAAAACACAGCTCTAGGTATCTAAATTTAGGCCTTATAATAGGTAGCCTACCTTATGCAGATTCTGCACACAAGTCATTTTTCACAAATTCTGTCACATGGGGATTTTACCATCATCTCCTTATCCCCTTTTGACCACGAGCATATTAAAAGATAATTCCCTCTCCAAACTTGCAAAGATTTTTTTCCCCTTTGAACTTTAGGCAATATAGACATTGCAATAATTTTTATCACCCTCTTATAAATGGCAATGACTTGATTCTGGTAAATAGCTCTCCAGTTCTCTCACTATTTGCCAATCTGCTTTTGTCAAGTAGGTTTACCTGAAATAAATTATTTAGCAATCTGTAACAATAGGCCCTGCCCTCATTAGTCATTTGGTGAAATTGGCCTTTCTAATACCTTTCATGACAATGCTTCTAGAAACATGGCTTCATGGCCAACATGATTAACCATTCCCTAAGTTGGATATCACCATAGTGGAGCCACAATAAGAAGCAGACAATTAATAAAAAAGACAGACTAGAAGTCGTTTCTAAGGTAGCTCTAGGAAGGTTATCTGGGAAGGTACTGAAAGAACATAGGTTTATACCTCACTCTTTACATTTTTAAAGGGTGACAAAGGAAGAAGGTGGCAGAGGTTGCATTAGGACCCAATTTTTTTTTCCTAAAATAAAGTTGAAAAAGCAGAAAAAGGAAATTTTTTATGTGGTCTTTCCACCACATTCTCATTTCTAAGTCTCTCTGGCTCTAAACTTATTGCTAATTCTTTGTTCTGAACAAGACCTCAGTTAGGCCACCTAATTGTTGAGGTTTAGGAATGGATGAATGGATTCTGACCATCCTTATTTAACAAAATAAGATTTATTTAACAATAACACAGAAAGGATATTCAGCAAAGATCCATTATTGATTCAGTTAAACACAGCACCCCTCCTGCTACATTATCCATGGTAACACTCTTGATAAAAAGTCTGTTTCAATACTAAAAATTCCCCATCTCCAAATACAGTCTGCTTTTTCTTCTAGGGTGATGAGGAAGTTATGTCAACTGTTAATAATTACATTTTGAGGGAAGTTTTATTACCTTTTAGATAATAAATATCTATGTCGAACCCTTCTGTTTTCTCCAACTTTCCTCTTTGCTCTCAGATTTCTGAATGTGTAATATAGAAAATGGCAGGATGGAATTCCTTCAAAATACAGGGTCAAGCCTCACCCAGAATTCCAGGAGACACCCCCCCCAGAGAACTTTGGGTGAGGGGGCAGTTGGTATGGAGTTAAACAATTGATTCCTGGGGGTTGAGGGGAACAAATCTTTCTGCTTGCTGTTCCTGATTTGGGGTTCACCTGGGAGGCCATAGTGGCAAAAGCCATTGTGGTTTCTATTCAGGAGTTTGCCTGTCTAGTAGGATTAGACCTTTCCAGCATCAATATAATATTTATTTAGTTATTTAGATATTAGAAGTAATTACTATTAGCTTTGAGGGCAAGTTAGCTAAAGGTCTGCCACTCCATCCTGGGGGGGGGGAGTGAGTGGCAGCTTCAACCTGAGCAGTTCAGGGCTTCCAGTTCTTATCCAAATGCTAATTACCCCCTCCTGCCTTCCCCTTCTTTCTTTTGTCAATATAAGCTTTATCTTTAGTAGCAGTGCCTGAGTATTATTTGGGTATACTCACTACAGCCATTAAGCTTGGTTCCTGTCAGTTGCCAGCCTAAGAAGTCTGTTTCTTCTCAGTCCTTAACATCAAGATATCTAGTTTCTACTCAGTCCTCAATCAGACCTGTGGGGAATATAAGTTGAGGAGAACATCACTAGAGATTAGCTTTGCCAAGCCTTATAAGAAGTCATTGCCCTGCTTCCACATTCAACTGAAAACTAACTGCTGAGTAGGAGGGGTTTGAGAGCAAGGAACATTTGCCCCTCCCCACTCACTCAAACCTGGGGGGGGGGGAGAGTGTCTTGCAGGCACCTGACCCTGGCCAGACCATCAGCTTTCCAACATCCCTGTTATTACAAACATAACAGAATGGCTAATGCCTCTGAATTGGGAGTAGGTGACAGGGACTGGCTGCATAAATTTCACAATGCATAAAGCAAAACACACCAAAAAATTTGGGATCCAATTTGTCTACTACTAAAGATGAAGCTTAGTATTTAAGTTTATACCCTTCATTCATCACTCAATATGAACTATCTTGAGTAGTTTCTTATCTTTCTATATTTGATGTCATCTCCATAAATTGATTGAATTCCTTTAATTTAAGGACTGTATTTTGTACCTCTTTATACCCATATTATATTTTATTGCATATAATGGCAATTAATTAAATGTCTTTTGATTGATTTCTCTTTTGATATATTTTAGGACAGAATTATTATCATCAACTTAATAAGAGGTTCCACATTGAACAATGATTCAAAGCATCTTTCTACCATCAAGGGCAACATTAAGTACCTAACTGATTTCCTCAGAGCTCATGAATGACTGTAGGCTCCTTTTCTGTATTTAAGACAAAGATTTTGCCACAGGCCTTGAAACTATCTAGCAGCTGGCATCTCTTACCACTTGGAGCATTTACATGAAGAGCTTCGAAATGGGCAAATATCAGAAAATTTCCAAAAGTTCTAAACAGATTACTAAAAAGTACCTATGTATTCTTAAAAGCATTTGCTTACTCATGTTACCTAAAAGTCTTTGAATTGTAGATCTGATTTAAATGTATATAACACAATAAATATCATTTAAATACAAACATAGTGTTCTACTGAATTTGAATATGGTAATTATTTTTCATTCACGTTCAAAATGAAGTAGATATTATGTAGCATCATCACTTTTTAAATGATAGCAGTAATAAGGAAAGTGGGAGGAACACTTTCAGAATGAAGGTCACAAAACTTTCATTATATAGCTTCCCTTACTTAACTTTACATCTTAAAATGAATCACTTTGACACATATGTTCCCTAATAATAAAAATAAAATGTTCTTCTTTAACAAGTAGATCAAGTACTATTTTCTACAGGAAACTTCTCCAGATTCCCCCAAACATTAGTGCCTTCCATCCCAAAAAACAGCATCCCTTCCGCATTAATGGAGGTAGGGATATAGCACCACAATGCTATAGAAAATCCACATGAAAATTTTGGGCCCTACCTTTATACCAGAGAAGTATGAATTTTTTTCTTTTTCTTTTATAAGGTGTTGTAGTACCTTATTGTAAAATATAGGTTAAGTACTTGGTCATAGACTGTATAGTTTCTAAACTTTTTCTTTGTCATCTATTAGTCTTTGCATGTCATTTACAGCTTCCCCCCCCCAAATCCTCCAAAATCCCCATTTAATTTTTTATGCAGATCTGTGATATATAAAAAGTGTGATAGTGTAATATGTGAAGTGGAAAGAATACTAGTTCTTGCATATAAGTACACTGCAGGAATTTATATTCATTAACTTCATATTTATGTTCAATATATTTTGTGTATATTTATCATGTCTCTCCCCTTTAGAATTTAAGCTCTTTGCAAGTAGGAATAATTCATTCTTTGTGCTGATATTCACAGTAACTAGTAAGTGTCAGGTATATAAAATGGGTAATTAGTTCATATTTGTGGATTGATGTATTAATGAAGAGGCAGGATGATAGAGTGGGGGGAGGAAATGAAGAGTAGAGTCAAAAGACCTTTGCTCAAGGCCTGATTTTAATGCTTATTAACTAACCTATTTGATCAATTTGAGTATCAGGAAATTGAGCATATTGTTACCTGTACTACCTACATTTGTTATATAACAAAACCTTTATAAACTGAAAATCTCTATATAAATGTGAGCTATTATGATCTTTAATTGGACAGGTGGTAACAATTATAAGCAAGGTCTTTTGAGGTTTTTAGTGCCTAGAAACTATAAGCATTTATAAGGAATGCAAATAGCAGAAAGAGATATTCCAAAAGCTGGCACTGAGTAGATATGAAGATACATATATCTGCAAAATATCATAAAGATTACATTTAATACAGTGTTTTTTCATCGTAAACAAAAAGCAGTTGTTTAAATATCTAATCTTATATCAAATACTGATGAATGATCAAGAAAATAAACTTGAAAATGTAATAATACATAGAATATAACTAGATTAAAAATGTCAATGAGTCCAATGAAACACTATCCCCTTTGGTTCTGTAAGAATGGGATTTGTGCAAAGGGAATGGGACCAAAGGAGCCAGAGAAGGCAGTTGCTGACAGTTGCTGACAGTTGAGACCAGAGAGGACTCTGGGAATTTCTCCAAGGAAGAAAAGAGAGGAGAGGACTTCAGGTAAAGGTCTAGGAGGAGAAAGGAGGAGGACATCCCAGTTTGGATCCCTTCCTGAAAGCTTCCTGAGGATCTTTCTTTTGGAAATTGAAACCCTTAATCCCTGATCAAAGCCATTCCATTGCATCTCACCCATCAAGACTTCAAACATCAAGTCAGTTAAGTTTGGACTCCATTTTGGGAGCAATCTCTTAGTCTCCTTCACCCATTACCCAACCTTGCTGAGAGACCCTTTGGGGTCAAAACTTAAAATTTTAGAAAAGGATAGAAACAGAAAAATAGATATAGAAATAGAAGGGGAAGGGGCAAGGAGAGAAGCTTAGGAGCAGGAACCACTAAAGTTTACACCTAAGTGATGAACCCCATAGGAATAGTGAAGAGGGCACCCCCAAATCCCTCTTCCCTTTACCCCTTTCCTCACTTCCTGATTTGTGAATAATAAATGTCATTTAACTGTTAGATATCATTCCAGTGTGTCCGAGAGACAACAAGGGAGAGGGGAACTGCAGCTTGGTCTGGCTGCCTCCATCTTGAAGCCAGACCACCTGCTATGAAATTAACTGACCTGGGGGAGGTTTTTGTGAACCCAGTCCTTATTCAGGATCAGGTTGGGGTACCACATACCTCCTTTTATAGGGAAGCATTGCCCCTGACTCCTCAGGGGCAGTACAACCATCCAGGTCATCCAATTTCGGGGTGACACCACCTTAAAGTCTCCCACTGTATAATAGGCCCCAGGGGAGTGCTAGAAAAGAGACTCACCACATAGACTTTCTATATCCCCCTTTTATGAAACATCTATGACTGACCTTTTTATTGTTACAATTTTGGTGAGCGAGTACATTCAAACTGGTACAATGGATGCATCGATGGGAAAAACAACTTTTACCATGATGGGAATCCTTACATTACTATACAACTTTTTGACTATGATTTATAATCTGTAGATGGTAGTGATCCCAGGTTATATAATGGGAATCATAGACATATATGATTTCTGCCAATGGTTAAAGCTAGAAATAGGTCAGGGCTTTGCTTTCATACCAACCACAATTACAGTAATCATCTCATTCCTCCACTTCTATCAGTCCTTAAAGAATTTAGTGCACAAATTGCTAGGACACAAGGATGTTAGCACTGTATTGATAATGACATTAAGAAAGGAAATAGCAAAGTTACTTGAAGAAAATGCTCAATTGAAAAGGGGAAAAGGGATCACAGCAAGGAAAAAATAGAAATAGCAATACAAACAACTGAGGCACATACAGACACAGCAAAGAAAATAGAGGAAGGAGCAACAGCACTAGCAGTACCAATATTACCAATTATAGATCACACGATTCTGGGTTTTTCCATTTAAAAAGACACAAGCCATTCACTGCTGCAGATCTAGACACCCTAAAACAACGAATGTTTGCCTTTTTTAAAAATACCTTCAAGGCCATAAAAGAATTTAAGAAAGCATTAACTCTTTTTGATCCCACATTTGAATACTCCATTTGAATGCTTGCAAATAGACTATATATGCACACACAAAGATAGAGGATTCAAATATGCACTTGTCATAATTGACCAGTTGACAAGGTGGCCAGAGGTTTTCACTGCCAAAAAGAACCACGCAGTGTTCATGATAAAATTCCTACTGAAAGAAATCATTCCTAGATTTGGCATACTCAATAGTATCGGCTTAGACAGAGGAAGTGATTTTACACGTGCAATACTCCAAGAAGTCTACAAGAATCTAGGAATATCATGCCATTTATCACCTGGAAAACGTTGGGCAGGTGGAAAGATTCAACAGAGAAATAAAGACACTTATTAGCAAAATCTGTACAGATACTTATCTAAAATGGACAGATGCTTTGCCAATATTGTTATGGTATCTGAGAAGCAAACCTAGCAAGGACTTACATCTTTTCCCATTTGAAATGCTATATGGCTGACCTGTTTGGCAAGGGAGAGCTCACAAAACCCCGTATATCTCAATGCTGGGCACAGATTGTGAACTGCATAAATATATCCAGGCCCTGCAACAAAGACTCTCGGAACTCCATGAACTCGGTTTGATTCAACAGAGAGTTCTCCTTGATTTCAACTTGCATAATTTAAAACCAGGAGACATAGTGTACATAAGAATCTTCAAAAGAAAATCAGTAACAGACCCCAAATGGTTAGGACCCTACGGAATTTTGCTCACTACCCCTACAAGTGTAAAAGTAGAAGGAAAAGATTAGTGGTTCCACATGACCCACATGAAACCTGAAAAGAAACTTACAAATGCAGAACACCCAGAAACAGTTCAAGATAGAGAAATTACAGAAAATGCTCAATTTTCTGAGAATTGAAATTCAAAATCAATGCAAAACACAAAATCATTGCAAAACTTCTGAAAGTTATATAACATACACACACAAACAATTGATTGACATCACGGACAAAGCATCACAATCCACACTGTTCATACATCAGGACCAGAGAGCCCGTCCAACAACATGTTCAACAACAGACAGCATGTGACAGAGAAACAAAGAAGGGGAAAATAATCAATAGAAGAAAAGGAATTTGGGGAAATCAACAAGAAGAAAGATGCAAGGAAAGAGTGCTTGAAAAGACATTGTGAAAAAAACTTTTGAACTTTGAACTTTGCAAAAATGGACAATTGCACAAAGAAGAGGACAGAAGGAAATGGTTTACGTAAGATTATGGTGCAGTGATAGCACAAAAACACAAATTAGCCTCACACTTTAGGGGAAATGCAACCACAGTATATAGCATCAAGACACAAGAGAAATCTACAGACAACTTGAAGAAAACTGACAACTTTGAAAACAAGGGTGAGTATTTTGCAGGCACAATACATAAAGAGAAGACAAAACACAACACAAAACTGATATCTAGTCAAGACCTTGTGTAAATAAGCGAGTGTCTGAAGATTGTGAAAATGCAAAATGTATATATGTCTATAATGTAAATAGTTGCAAGTTCCATAAGATTTTAACCACTGGAAAAAGATAATATTGGGAATTATACCACATAAGAAGATCAAGTGATTTTCTTGTCTGATTAGCATTGATATGCAATACTAATGCATCTACAATTGTATAATAGTGTAAAAAATGTAAATTTTATACATACCTGTAACATAGGTTGGAAAAGTAGAGCAGAATTGTAAATAATAGTCCCTAACCATGTAGATACTGTAGCATACTAACAATTTAGCAGGTAATTTGGACATTAGACACAGGGAAAGTACAGAAAGGGCTAGGGAAGTTCAAAAATTTTTTAGTGAGCTAGTGTAGGGAAAGCATAACCATAAAATATATGTGTTGTTGGATAGATAACTAAGAATACTAACATACTAAAACAGATTCTCAATATAAAAAT
Organism: Gracilinanus agilis; assembly: GCF_016433145.1. NCBI lineage: Eukaryota > Metazoa > Chordata > Mammalia > Didelphimorphia > Didelphidae > Gracilinanus > Gracilinanus agilis. The sequence goes on along the minus strand of NC_058132.1, from coordinate 382,513,608 downwards.
TAGCATTGCATTTAAAACATAGGCAGTTTAAGCATAATTTGGTAACAGCTAGAAATAATAAGATAGTTGTATTGCATTACTTGATAGACATACATTAAAAGTAGAAACAAGTTAAAATTCTGTTAAAATCATAGATGTGTTAAATAATAACTTAGAAGAGTTTAAGGATAAGAAAATTGTTACACTGCAAACTTAGAAATTGTGTTCAATGGAAAAGTTTTCTTGTTACAAAATTGTTTTACACCCTGTAAATATTGTTATATAAATTGCAACCTTCATCCCCCTACCAACCTCTCCAAAACCCATCTTAGAATAGGAATAGATAGATAATTAGTATAGTGATAAGACAAGATATGGATTTATTATTTTGGAGGGAGGGGGAACATAAGATAGGAATAGGAAATAGTGATGCATAAATTAAGTGGGACTTAAGTCCCACCATACAAAACTGGGATACTGTAAGGCTATCTAATCTTATGTCAAATACTGGTGAATGATCAAGAAAATAAACTTGAAAATGTAATAATACATTGAATACCACTAGATTAAAAATGTCAATGAGTCCAATGAAACACTATCCCCTTTGGTTCTTAATGTCAAGTTTTTATAATATTCAGAGAAGTTTGAATATGTTATGATGTATTGAATTACTTTTCCAACAGGAGTCTTGATAATACCAGAGTATAAATTTGTAATAAAGACATACTAAAGATTATAAATAAACTGAGAATGAGATATAAAGGATATAAATTTCATTATTAATAGCATCATTGCTATTGCTGAATTAACATGATTTGATTTCTAGAGTGCAAGAGTAGCTACATGACAAGACTACTGGCACAATATTTTTCTTAGAGAAAAGTTCCTCAACATATTCTTACTAAGTAAATAGAACATACAATATTGAGTAGGGAAAAAATGCAAAATAAGAGTGGAATGCTATTTTACACATAACTTGCAATGGATATATTTAGGCAAATAAGAAAATTTAGAAATACTAGGATATAGGAGATTCTGCTATGTTGACAATAAATGAGTACAGAATAAGGATGTTAATTAAATAGTTCATGAATGACTTAAAGTGCCTAATTAGATTAGAAGTCAACTGGAGGTATCTAAGGGAAATTTGCCCAAGAAACAGTAGTTACATAAGCAAAAACACTGGCTTTAAAGTCAGAGAACCTCTGAAACTTACATATATGTCTTTACATATTTGATTTAACTTTCCTGGGCCTTGGTTTCCTCATATATAAAATGAGAGAATTGGACTAGAAAGCCTCTACGGTTCCTTCTGTGATCTTTCATCCTAAGGGTATAAGTATATTCATTGATGCTTTGCAGAGAGGAAATAGGGAAATCAAGATTTTGGACTAACTCAGGATCAGGAAGAAGGACTTTTCTTGGAAATACTGCCCCCTTTGTAGCCTATAAAAGTGAGCTAACAAATAAAAAAATAAAAACACTGTCTCTCTCTCTCTCTCCCTCTCTCTCTCTCTCTCTCTCTTTCTCTCTCTCTCTCTCTCTCTCTGTCTGTCTGTCTCTCTCTGTCTCTCTCTCTCTCTGTCTCTCTGTCTTTTTCTGTCATCTTCCCTAATTGCTGATTACTTTCTTCATTTTTTATTCCTTTATTCATTATTGCCTCAACAATGCTCATCAGAGCAAATCTCTATTTTCAAGGAGGCAAAAATCTGAGTATTGACAACTTTAGTCCTAGTCCCCAATTAAGGTTGAAAAGAAGCACAAAATGTGGAAGAAATGTGCTTATATGCAGTCTAAGAGGAGAGTTCATAGAAAATGTTCATGAAATGCAAATTATTCTCTGAGTTATGAGAGAAAGGATTTTAATTTCTAAGGCAGCATCATGTTTAAATTTATCCTTCTAGTCAGAAAAGTAAAATTTCCTGAATAATAGAAGATTTGGAAATTATTTAATAAGTTATTCAATATTAAGGAGTGTGGGGATCAGACCTCTAGAAAGAAACTTGCTTTCTTTTTGCATATCATCCTTCTAGAATTTTTTAAAAGATTATATGTATAGTTCATGCATGCCATTTCATGCATCTGATATGTTCAAATTCATTGGAATAGGGATGTCAAATTTTTCTTTGTTTTTATTATAATACCTTCATTTTAAATCCCTTCAATGATGGATCTGCTAGACTAATTGTTTTAAATGTTTTCTGTCTGCTTATGGGGGCCTGAGAATTTTTTTTTGGTGTGGGGGATGATTCTCAGGAGTAAAATAAAGACTTTCCTCATATAGCTTGCAAAAGCAGCTTTGAAGAATTTTGTGAGAGGTTTAGCCCATTTTTACTCAGATCTATACCACAAGTATATTGGAAGATATTCCTAGGGAATCACAGGTGGGAGAAATATGATGGAAAGAAAAATTTATTGTCATGGCACAAGTCCCAGGATCAGATATGATCTATATGAATCCAGAAACTTGGGGACCAAAGGTCCTGAGTGATGACAGTAATCCAAAATAGGATTAGAAATGTAATTATATATTATTCATTGAGTCACATATCAGTGACTTTTAGGAGAATTGGGGGAGGCCAGAATTGATGCTTATCTTACTAAATAAATCATGTTCATCCACTAAGAATTGCTTGCTTGCTTGCTATGTGCCAGACACTGAGTTAACAATTTTGAACACAAAGAAAGACAAAATGGAAAAACAATCCTTGCCTTCAAGGAACATGCATAATTGGAAATAAAAGGGTATCTACATGGTATGTACAGAGTAGAAAAAAGATTACTCTAAATGGTAGGGCTCAATTGTATGGGAAGAACAGGAAAGGCCTTCTAAAAGTGGAATTAGAGTTGAGTCAATGCAAATTGTTTTCCTCTCTCTCTTCCTTCTCCCTTTCCTGAGCTGGTAAGCAATTTGGTCTGGATTATACATATATTATCATGCAAAACATATTTCCATATTGTTCATTTTTGTAAGAGAATACACATATAAAACAAAAAGACCAAAAAACAAATAAGCTAAAGTAAAAAGTGAAAAATTGTGTGCTTTGATTGGCATTACAACTCCAACTCTTTTATTCTCTGGACGTTGATTGCATTCTGTTATAAGTCCCTCAGAATTGTCCTGGAGCACTGTATTACTGAGTATAATATTGAAAAATTAATAGTATACCTAATGCAATATGCTAAATGTAATATTTAGAAATTTGTTCGGAAATATAATTAGTTTTAAAAAAAGATTATTGTGGTTGCTGTTTATAAAAATAATTAATCCTTAAGTCAAGAGGATGATAGTAACAGAATTTAATTTTAACATAAATATCAAATAAACAGAGAAAGAAATTTTTAAAAATTTCCTAACCTACCAGCCCACAAGAGTGTCTTCTACCTCAGCCATCAACCTCCAGAGAGAGAGTCCAGCCCCAATCTCCAGTCCATAAAAACACCTTTCTCCACATCACTTGCTATGGGCTGCTCTAACACATCTCAGGAACCAATCAAAGTCTCTGTGACCCAGACTTTTATGTAACCCTACATGCCAGGTCATGCTCCTAGGTCTTGCTTAGATAAGTAGAAAGTCCACGAAGTAGAAAGACACATGAGAGTAGATAAGACTTTCACAGTTGATCATTCCACAATATGGCTGTTACTGGGTATAATGTTCTCGTGGTTCTGCTTATTTCAGTCTACATCAGTTCATGTAATTCTTTCCAGTTCTTTCTAAAATCATCCTGTTTATAATTTTTTACAGAATAGTAGTATTTCATCACCATCATCTACCACAATTTGGTCAGTCATTCCACAACTGATGGACATCCCCTCAATTTCCAATTCTTTTCTACCACAAAAAGAGCTGCTATAAATATTTTTGTCCACATAGGTTCTTCCCATCCCACCCTCCCCACCCCAATCTCTTTAAGCTACAGGTCTAGTAATGGTATTACTCAATCAAAGGGTATGCATTGCTTTATAGCCCTTTGGGCATAATTTTAAATTGCCCTCCAGAATGATTGGATCAGTCCACGACTCCAACAACAATGCATTTGTGTCTCAGTTTTGCCAGATCCCCTCCAATATTTATCACTTTCTTCAGTTATATTAGCCAATCTGATAGATGTGAGGTTGTCTGAGTTGTTTTAATTTGCTCTAGTCAAGATTGATTTAGAACATTTTTTCATATGATTGTTGATAGCTTTGATTTCTTCATCTGAAAACAGCTTATTCATATCATTTGATAAATTGTCAATTGGAGAATAGCTTGTATTCTGATAAATTTGATTTAGTTCTCTATATATATTTGAGAAATGAGATCTTCATCAGATTTATTACAAATCTTTTCTAGTTTATTGTTTCCCTTCTAAACTTGGTTACATTGGTTTTGTTTGTACAAAACCTTTTTAATTTAATATAGTCAAAATTATTCATTTTATGTCTTGTAATGTTCTCTGTCTCCTCCTTGATCACAAATTCTTCCCTTCTCCATAGAACTGAGAGGTAAACTATTCTACATTCCCCTAATTTACTTATATCATCACCCATTATGTCTAAATCATCCTTTTTGTGTAAATCATATATCCATTTTGGCCTTATCTTAGCATAAGGTGTGAAATATTGGTTGATACCTAGTTCCTACTTCACTGTTTTCCAGTTTTCCCAGAAATCTTTATCAAATACTGAGTTCTTATCCCTAAAGTCGGGATTTTTGAATTTATCACACAGGAATTGCTAATGTCATTTATCATTAATCTCTTTGCTTGCCCACCATTCTACTTCTTAGCCAGTACAAGATTATTTTTATGATGACTGGTTTATAGTACAATTTGAGATCTGGTACTGCTAAGTAACCTTCCACATTTTCTTTCATTATTTCCCTTGATATTCTTGATCTTTTGTTCTTCTAAGTCTTGTTCTTATTATTTCTAATTCAATAAAACAGTTTTTTAGTAGTTTGATTGGTATGCCATTAAATAATTACATTAGTTTAGGTAAAATTATAATTTTTATTTTATTAGCTCAGTCTACCCATGAGCAATTAACACTTTCCCAGTTGTTTAGATCTGGCTTTATTTGTTTGAAAAGTGTTTTGCAATTGTGGTCATACTATCCCTGTGTTTGCTTGGCAAGTAGATTGCCAAATATTTTATATTATCTAGAATTTTTTTTATTTTATGAATTTAATTTAATTTTCCCCAATGACATGAAAGAGCGCTTTCTAACATTTTTCAAAGAATATGGAGTCTCAAATTCCCTCTATCTTCCTTCCCTCCTCCCCAACCATCTATGCCCCCCTGAGATGGTAAGCAACTTCAATGAATTTACATGTTCAGTCATAGAAAACATTTTCCCATATTAATCCTTTTGTGGAAGGAAACTTAAAAAGGAAAAATAATTAAGAAAGTGAAAAATGTTTGCTTTGGTTTTCATTCAGACTCATTTCCTTTTCTTTCTTTTAAAAAAAAAACTTTGTTTTCAAAATCCTTACCTTCCATCTTGGAATCAATACTGTGTATTGGCTCTAATGCAGAAGAGTGTTAAGGGCTAAGCAATGGGGGTTAAGTGACTTGCCCAGGGTCACACAGCTGGGAAATGTCTGAGGTGAGATTTGATAGATAGATACAGGACCTCCTATCTCTAGGTCTGGCTTTCAATCCACTGAGCTACCAAGCTGCCACCTAATTTCCTTTTCTTTGGAAGAAGATGGCACTTTTTAACATGAGTCCTTTATAATAGTTTGGACCACTGTATTATTAAGAATAATTTTTATTCACAGTTTTTCATTGTAAAATATTCCTGTTATTGTACAATGTTCTTTTTTTATTTATTTCCCTTTGCTTCGGATTATGTAAGTCTTTCCAGGTTTTACTGCTTTAAATATTTTGTAAATATCGGTACTTCTCTTTTTAAATTTTTTGTTCCTTTGGATACAAACCTAATAATGGTATTGATGGATCAAAGGATATGTAGTATTTTATAGCCCTTTGTGCATAAGTCCAGATTGCTCTCCTGAATGATTAAATCAGTTTGCAACTCCAGCAATAATGCATTTGTGTCCCAACTTTCCCATATACACTCCAAGTTTTGCCATTTTCCTTTTCTGTCATCATAGACAATCTGATAGGCATGGAGAGGTACCTCTAAATTGTTTTAATTTGCATTTCTCTAAGTAATAGTGATTTAAAGCATTTTTGCATGACTATAGAGAGCTTTAATTACTTTGTCTGAGAACTTACTGTTAATACACTTTTACGCTTTATCAATTGGGGAATGACTTCTATTCTTATTATATATCAGCTCATTTCTATATGTATTCTCTATGTATATATCTCTATTAGACAGACTAGTAAAAAATTGTTGCATCATTATGATTGCTGAGAATGTGTTAAATGAAATTAACTCTAGCCCATTGATAGTCAAAAATCTACTTACCCTAGACATCTAGATTATATCATCCCCACCTCCCTCAAAGGGGAGAGGAGATAGTTAATCACACATGACAATAAGTATCAAATTAAGAACAAGGGACTGCCCTTTGGGCAGTCCAAATCAGTGTAGAGGCTGAATTAGAGGTGGCCCAGAGGAAATGATGAGAGACACTATCTCTATAAATATGTGGGTTACAATCTGGTAAGAGGAGTTCCAGCTTTGGACTTGGTGCTGAAGGTGCTCGGCTGAGACCTCAGAATGCTTCTACTCTGAATTGTCATGTGGGTAAGTTAGGCTGACTTCCTTGGCCTACTTTGGGGTTTCCAAACTCTGCCTCTCTGATTTCTAAGGTCTTGTAGCTTGTAACCTAGTTTAATTAGTCTTTTAACCCTCTCTCTCCATCCAGGCCTCTCCAGGCCTGAACTGGCCTCTCCCTCTCTCTATTTACCTACCTTTTACCTTCCTAATTGTAAATAAAGTACCTTAAACCGGATCCTGACTAGGGTCTATTTAATTATGGAATCAATCTGAATTGTTGATTCCAGGTGACCACATTTTAATACATATCTACAAATATCTAAAATCTCCCTCTTACAAGAATTATTTTACATACTATTTACTCCTATTTAATTTCTGATTTCCTACTCCCCCTATTTGTTGTCTTTTCTACAAGCCTCATCACCCTTCTCTTATTGCCTTCCCCTCCTACTTACCTGTAGGGTAAGATAGCATTATATACCAAATTGATTGTGTATGTTCTTCCCTCATTGAGCTAATTATGATGAGAGTAAATCATATGTTTTCCTCCCCACCCCCTCTATCTTCCACTCCACTGTGAAAGCTCATTCATGCCTCTTTTATCTGAAATAATTTACTCCTTTCTTTTTATACTTCCCCTTCCTCCCAATTCATTCCTCTTTCTTATGCCTTAATTTTAATTTTTTTTTGTAACATCCCATCATATTCAACTCACACCCTCACCCTCCTTCTATACTCCTTCTAACTGTACTAATGATGACAAAGTTCTTTGGTGTTACAGAAATCATCTCCTCAGAGGCAGGGTTAAGATGGTGGCAGAGTAAAAAGCAACTGCTTGACCTCTCCTAACCCATGCATATAGGACTCCCTCCTCAAGAAGACATAAAAACAAATCCAGAGGAAAGAAGGGACCCCACAACAGGGCGCAGCATCAAAGGTACGTGGAATCAGGGCATTTCCATGCTATAAAGGGGTGAAACCACTCTCATGAAAACATGAGCAGAGCAACTGCCTCCCCCACCCCCATACCACCTATAATGCCAAAGCCAGCTCATGAGTCAGAGCAAGTTTGGGGCACCCATTAAGTCATTGGCAGCTCACCAGGGCTTGTTCCTGAGAGCAGCAAGACTTAAGAGCCCGCAAGAGGCTAAAGAACTCATGGACTCCGAACACAGACCCTGAGCCCAGGCTCAGGGTAAGGGGCTGACACAAGCGCAGGCTAAGGCGCAGGCTAAGGCTCAGACTAAGGGGCTGATTCTGAGTGCAGGAGTGGACCTTTAGTGGGGACCCAGTGCAGAGAGGTGCTTGACTGCAGAAGCAGCTCCCTGAGACTGTTAAAGGAGCTTCAGACAGAAGAACAAGCAAGGAGACCTCCAGGAGGCTTATCACAGAACAACTAGACTTGAGATCTCAGGAGTCCAAAGAGCGTAGACAGATCCTGGGCAGGAGCATAAAGCTGAGAGGGCACTCAGCTTACAATGGCAAGCCAGGATCATCAGGAAAACCAGAAAAGAAAGATGAAGAAGAAGAAAAAAACCTTTAACACCTGACAACTTTTAAACAGAAAAAATCTAGACAACAGAGGAAACAGCAGAGGGGAACAAACAATTAACCATATCCAAACCTTCCCAAACAATGAAAACAGGTCACAAGGTCTTGAAGAGTTCAAATCTGAGATCATGAGAAAGATGGAAGAGATCTGGCAAGAGAATAACAGTTTAAAAGGCAGAATTTCACAATTGAAAAGTGAGGCAAGTAAATCAAAGACCAGAAATGACCAGATTGAAAAGGAAAATCAAAAGATTGTAGCCTAAAACCAGTTTCTCAAGGCTAGAATTGGGCAATTAGAAAAAGATGCCCCCAAATCAAAAGAATTAATAAGCAAATTGGAGACCAAAATCAAACAGCTGGAAAACAGGTCAGACCAAACTGAAAAGGAAAATCAAAAGCTTATAGCAGAAAACCAGTCTCTAAAGACAAGAATTGGGCAAGTAGAAGCCAATGATCTATCAAGACAGCAAGAACAAATAAAACAAAGTCAAAAGACTGATAAAATAGAAGGAAACATGAAATATCTCAATGAGAAACTGACAGATCAAGAAAACAGGTCTAGAAGAGACAACCTGAAAATCATTGGTCTTTCTGAAAAAGCAGAAATTAATAGAAATTTGGAATCCATACTAAAAGAAATTATTCAGCAAAATTGCTCTGAAGTTCTATAACAAGAGGGCAATATAGACATTGAAAGGATCCATAGATCATTCTCTACATTAGACCCTGAAAAGACAAACCCCAGGAATATAATAGCCAAACTTAAGAGCTTCCAAGTAAAATAAAAAAATTTTACAAGAAGCCAGAAAGAGAAAATTCAGATATCAAGGAGCATCAATCAGGATCACACAAGATCTAGCAGCCTCCACACTAAAAGACCGCAAGGCTTGGAATATGAAATTCAGAAAGGCAAGAGAACTGGGTTTGCAACAAAGGATCATGCACCCATAAAAACTGACTATATTCTTCCAGGGGAAAGTTTGGGCATTCAACAAGATAGAAAATTTCCAAGCATTTGCACAGAAAAGACCAGGACTAAATGGAAAGTTCGATATCCAACCACAAAAATCAAGACATGAAAAGGTAAATATATAATAGAAGGGAAAGTAAGAAAACTCATATTTTTTTAAATTTGCCTCTTTAAGGGCTTCAATAAGATCTAATTATTGGTACTTCTATGTGGAGAAATGTTCTGTATAATTCTCTGTAGTGAACTCTGTTCACCATTATAGCATTCACTATTATAATAATTACAAGACTTATTCCTAGGGAGAGGTTGGAATACTAAATGGTCTAAGATGATATGGGTGGGAGGGAAAGAGGGGGGTGAATAGTAGAGGACACCAAGAGAATCTTGAAGGAATAAGAAAAATAGGATATTCTATTACACACGAAGAGGGCATGGGAAGGGGAAGGGATGAATACTATTATAAGAAGGAGAGGAAGAGAGCATTAAGAGGTAATAGTTAAACCTTGCTCTCAGTGTAATCAACCCTGAGAGGGAAGAATAGCTATATCCATTGGGATATAAAACTCTATCTAACCCTACTGAGAAAGTCAGAAGGGATAAACCAAGGGGAGCAGGGGAGTGGGGAGGACAAAAAAGGGAGGGGAGAAGAAGGGGGAGAGAATTCATTAGGCCTTAAAAATAAAAAGAGGGGAATAATAAGGGAGGGGATAGAAAGGGAAGTAAATCAAGGGAGGGGATAAGAGTTACTGGCTTAAAGTTAACCACTGGTTTAAAAGGAAATAGAGTAAGAAGAAGGGATAGAATTAGGGGAGGACACCAAAATGTCAGCAAATACACAACTGATAATTATAACTCTGAATGTGAATGGGATGAACTCACCAATTAAACAGAAGCAAATAGCAGAGTAGATTAGAAACCAAAATCCTACCATATGTTGTCTACAAGAAACAAATATGAGGCAGGTGGACATACACAAGTTTAAAATAAAGGTCTTCAGCAAAATCTCTTGGGCTTCCAATGAGAAAAAAAAGACAGGGTTGAAGATCATGATTTCTGATAAAGCTAAAGTAAAAACAAATATGATTAAAAAAGACAGGGAAGGTAATTACATCCTGATAAAAGGCAGTATAAAAAATGAGGAAATAACATTGCTCAATATGTATGCACCAAATGGCATAGCATCTAAATTTGTAAAGGAGAAACTGGTAGAGCTCAAGAAGGAAATAGATAGTAAAACCATACTAGTGGGAGATCTAAATATTCCTCTTTCAGATCTAGATAAATCAAACCAAAAAAAAATAAGAAAGAGGTAGGAGAGATAAATGAAGTCCTAGAAAAATTAGATTTAATAGATATGTGGAGAAAAATAAATAGGGACAAAAAGGAATACACCTTCTTTTCAGCTGTACATGGTACATTCACAAAGATTGACCATGTAATAGGGCATAGAAACATTGCAAACAAATGCAAAAGAGCAGAAATAATAAATGTAACTTTCTCAGATCATGATGCAATAAAAATAATAATTAGTGAGGGCACCTGGACAGGCAAATAAAAAACTAATTGGAAATTAAATAATATGACTCTCCAAAACCAATCTGTCAAAGAAGAAGTCATAGAAACAATCAACAATTTCATTGAAGAGAATGAAAATGATGAGACATCCTACCAAACTCTGTGGGATGCAGCCAAGGCAGTACTCAGGGGGAAGTTTATATCCTTGAGTGCATATATCAAAAAATTAAAGAGGGCAGAGATTAATGAATTGGGCATGCAACTTAAAAAAATTAGAAAGCGAGCAAATTAAAAATCTCCAGATGAAAACTAAATTAGAAATACTAAAAATCAAGGGAGAAATTAATAAAATCGAAAGTAAAAGAACTATTGAATTAATAAATAAGACTATAAGCTGGTATTTTGAAAAAAACAGATAAAATAGACAAAGTACTGGTCAATCTAATAAAAAAAAGGAAAGAAGAAAACCAAATTGTCAGTATCAAAGATGAAAAGGGAGACTTCAACTCTAATGAAGGGGAAATTAAGGCAATCATTAAAAACTATTTCACCCAATTATATGGCAACAAATATGACAATTTAGGAGATATGGATGAATATTTACAAAAATATAAATTGCCTAGATTAACAGCAGAAGAAATAGAATACCTAAATAATCCCATATCAGAAAAAGAAATTTAACAAGCCATCAAAGAACCTCCTAAGAAAAAATTGCCAGGGCCTGATGGATTCACAAGTGAATTCTCTCAGACATTTAAAGAACAACTAATCCCAATACTACACAAATTATTTGATATAATAGGCAAAGGAGGAGTCTAACCAAATTCTTTTTATGACACAAATATGGTACTGATTCCAAAGCCAGGTAGATCAAAAACAGAGAAATAAAACTACAGACCAATCTCCCTAATGAACACAGATGCAAAAAAGTAGAATATTAGCAAAGAGACTCCAGCAAGTGATCAAGAGGATCATCCACCATGATCAGGTGGAATTTATACCAGGAATGCAAGGATGGTTCAACATTAGGAAAACCATGCACATAATTGACCATATCAACAATCTAACAAACAAAAATCACATGATTATCTCAATAGATGCTGAAATAGCCTTTGACAAAATACAGCACCCATTCCTATTGAAAACACTGGAAAGTACAGGAATAGAAGGACCTTTATTAAAAACAATAAACAGTATATACCTAAAACCATCAACAAGCATCATATGCAATGGGGATAAATGAGAAGCCTTTCCAATAAGATCAGGAGTGAAACAAGGATGCCCATTATCTCCTCTATTATTTAACATTGTACTAGAATCAGTAGCAGTAGCAATTAGAGAAGAAAAAGAAATTGAAGGCATTAAAATAGTCAATGAGGAGACTAAGCTATCACTCTTTGCAGATGATATGTTGGTCTACTTAAAAAATCCTAGAGAATCAACCAAGAAGCTTGTAGAAATAATCAACAACTTTAGCAAAGTTGCAGGATACAAAATAAATGCACATAAATCATCAGCATTTCTATATATTTCCAACACATCACAGCAGCAAGAGGTAGAAAGAGAAACACCATTTAAAATCACCCTAGACAAAATAAAATACTTAGGAATCTATCTACCAAAACAAACACAGGAATTATATGGAAACAACTACAAAACACTTTCCAAACAATTAAAACTAGATCTAAACAATTGGAAAAATATTGATTGCTCATGGGTAGGACAAGCTAACATAATAAAAATGACCATTCTACCCAAATTAATTTACCTATTTAGCGCTATACCTATCAAACTACCAAAAAACTTTTTCACTGAATTAGGAAAAGCTATAACAAAGTTCATTTGGAATAACAAAAGATCAAGAATATCAAGAGAAATAATGGAAAAAAATGTGAAGGAAGGGGGCCTAGCAGTACCAGATATTAAACTATACTATAAAGCAGCAGTCATCAAAATGGTATGGTACTGGCTAAGAGACAGAAGGGAGGATCAGTGGAATAAACTTGGGGTAAGTGACATCAGCAAGACAGTATATGATAAACCCAAAGAGTTTATCATATACTGGGGACAATTTTTGGGACAAAAATCCACTATTTGACAAAAACTGTTGGGAAATTTGGAAAACAATATGGGAGAGATTAGGTTTAGATGAACATCTCACACCATACACTAAGATAAATTCAGAATGGGTGAATGACTTGAATATAAAGAGGGAAACTATAAATAAGTTAAGTGAACACAGAATAGTATACTTGTCAGATCTCTGGGAAAGGAAAGATTTTAAAACCAAACAAGAGTTAGAGAAAATTACAAAATGTAAAATAAATTATTTTGATTATATAAAACTAAAAAGCTTCTGTGCAAACCAAAACAAAGTAGCCAAGATCAGAAGGGAAACAACAAATTGGGAAAAAATCTTTATAACAAAAAACTCTGACATGGGTCTAATTACTCAAATATACAAGGAGTCAAATGAATTGTATAAAAAATCAAGCCATTCCCCAATTGATAAATGGGCAAGAGACATGAATAGGCAATTTTCAGGTAAAGAAATCAAAAGTATCAATAAGCACATGAGAAAGTGTTCTAAATCTCTAATAATTAGAGAAATGCAAATTAAAACAAATCTGAGGTATCACCTCACACCTAGCAGAATGGCTAAAATGAAAGAAGGGGAGAGTAATTAATGTTGGAGGGGATGTAGCCAAATTGGAACATTAATGCATTGCTGGTGGAGTTGTGAAATGATACAACCATTCTGGCTGGCAATTTGGAACTATGCTCAAAGGGCTATAAAAGAGTGCCTGCCCTTTGATGCAGCCATACCATTGTTGGGTTTGTACCCCAAAGAGATCAGAGATAAACAGACTTGTACGAAAATATTTATAGCTGAGCTTTTTGTGGTGGCAAAGAACTGGAAAAGGAGGGTATGTCCTTCAATTGGGGAATGGCTGAACAAATTGTGGTATATGCTGGTGATAGAATACTATTGTGCTCAAAGGAATAATAAACTGGTGGAATTCCATGTGAACTGGAAAGACCTCCAGGAATTGATGCAGAGCAAAATGAGTAGAGCCAGAAGAACATTGTATACAGAGACCAATACACTGTGGTAAAATAGAATGTAATGGACTTCTGTACTAGCAGCAATACAATGACCCAGGACTATTCTGAGGGACTTATGGTAAAGAACGCTACCCACATTCAGAGGAAGAACTGCAGGAGAGGAAACACAGAAGAAAATCAACTGCTTGAATACATGGGTTGATGAGGACATGATTGGGGATCGAAAGTACACCAGTGCAACTATCAACAATTTGGAAATAGGTCTTGATTAATGACATATGTTAAAACTAGTAGAAATGCATATCGGCCAGGGGAGGGGGGGACCTTAGGGGGAGAATGGGAAAGTAAGAGCATAATCATGTAACCATGTTAACTTTTCTAAATTATTGATTGTTTCTAAAATTTGCTCTTTGACCCACCTCATTTTTAAAATTAGATTATTTAATTTCCAACTAATTTTTGTCTTTCCACATACCTACATTGATGATAATTTTTATTGTATTGTGGTCTGAAAAGCATGCAATTTATCATGTATTCTTTTCTATATTTGGTTATGAAGTTTTTGTGTCCCAGTAAATGGTAAATTTTTATTTAGGTACCATGTGTTTTTGAAAATAAGATATATTCCTTTTAATCTCCATTCTTTTTCTCCAGAGATCCATTAAATCTAACTTTTCTAAAATTTCATTCATTTCCTTCAATTCTTGTTTGTTTTTTGTTTTGATTCATCTAAATTTGAAAAGGAGAAGTCAAAGTCTCCAGCTAGTATGGTTTTACTGTCTATTCCTTTTTCAGTTAATTTAATTTTTCCTTTAAAATTTGGAGGCTATATTATTTGCATATATGTTAAGTACTGATAGTACTTCATTATCTATAGTACCTTTTATCTAGATATAATTTCCTTCTTTGTCTCTCTTAATTTGATATATTACTCTTTTAGCTTTTTCTGAGATCATGATTGCTACTGCTGTTTTTTTTTTTTACTTCAAGTACAATATATTCTTCTCCATCCCGTTGCCTATATTCTGTATGTATCTCCCTGCCTCAAATGTATTTCTTATAAATAATTCATCATAAGATTCTGGTTTTTAATCCATTCTGTTGGCTTCCATGTTATGAGTGAGTTCATTCCCATTTACATTCACAGTTATGATTACTATCTATATGTTCCCCTACATCTTATTTTCCCCTTTAAGTCCTGCTCTTTCTCTGTCCCTCCTCATTACAGTTTTGCTTTGAATCACTCCCCTAATTGCTCTTCCCTTATATTACTCCCCTCCCCACCCAGTCCCTTTGTATTCCTCTCCTACTTCTCCATAGGGTAAAATAGGATTCTATATCCAATTGAATATGATTGTTACTCCTTTTCTATGTTAATTCTGATGAGAGTAAGATGTAAGCATTGCCCATCACCACCCTCATCCTCCTCTCTACTGTAATAGTACTGTAATGCTTCTTTCATTGATATAAAATCCCATTTTACCAATCTTCCCTTTTCTCTCAGTGCAATCTTCTTTTTCATGCCTAGATTCTTTTTTTTTTTTTTTACATATCATGTCATCCTAAGAAGATTCCTCCTATACTCTCTGTCTATGTATATGCCTTCTAACTACTGTGATAATGATAAAAATTTTGGGTTACAAATATCATCTTTCCATGTAGGAATATAAACAGTTCAACCTTATTGAATCCTTGAAATTTTCTCTTTCTTGTTTATCTTTTTATAGATTTCTTTGGTCTTATTTTTCTGTTTTGGTCTAGTCTTTTCATTAGGGAATGATTAAAAACCTTTTTTATTGACTGTTTTTTCATCTAGAGAATATAGTCAGTTTTGATGTGTAGATGATTTTTGTTTGTAAACCTGATTCTTTCACCCTCCAGAATATTTTATTTCCAGCCTTTAATATAGAAGCTGCTAAGATCTGTATAATCTTGACAGGGGCTCAATGATATTTGAATTGTTTCTTCCTGAATGTTTGCAGTCTTTTCTCCTTGACCTGGGAGCTCTTGAATTTGGCTATAATATTCCTCAGAGTTGTCATTTAGGGATTTATTTCAAGAGGTGATCAATAGATTATTTCCATTTCTATTTTATGCTCTTGTTCAAGAATACCAAGAATATCAATTTAGCATTTCTTTACCAATGAGAGGAATTTGAGAAGAATAGAAAGAAAGCAGTTTTCTTTGATAAGTACTTATAATATACTATCTAAGCTTTTTTTTTTTTAATCATGATTTTAGGTAGTCTAATAATCTTTAGATTGTCTCTCCTGGATCTATTTTCTAGTCATTTATTCAGTGAGATATTTCATATTTTCTTCTATTTTTTTCATTCTTTTGATTTTTTTTGATGACTCATGAAGTCATTTGTATTATTACTTTTAATAATTGAGGTTTTTTCCATGAGTTTTTGAACCTCTTTTTCCATTTGGTCAATTCTACCATTTTAGAAATTATTTTCTTCATTGTATTTTTGCACTGCTTTTTCTGTTTAACTAATTTTGCTTTTTGAGTTGTTATTTTATTTCCTTCTATTTTTGTATTACTTCATTCCCCTTCCCCAATTTTCTTTTTTCTCTCTTATTTTGTTTTTATATCCTTTTTGAGTTCTTTCAGAGTCTGAGATCAGTTCCCATTTTTTAACACAATTATTGAAAATTGTATGGATATGTAATCTGGAATAAACTTTAAAATTCAATTTTTAAAAGTGACTTGAAGGTAAAAAAAATATTATTACCCTTAACTAAAAATATTTAGAACAGAAGTAGATATATTTCCAATTGCTAGACTAGAATTATATCTAACTACTGCCCATAAATATTACAAGGTAAGCTAGATGAGACAATCGATGAAGTTCCAGATCTGGAGTCTCAGACACTTACAAGCTATGTGAATCTAGAAAAGTCAGATAGTCCTTTTTTCCCCAGTTTCCTTACTTTTCAAATGAGTTGGAGAAGGAAATGGCAATACACTCTAATATCTTTGCCAAAAAAACCCAAAAGGTATTACAAAGAGCCAGATATGACTGAAACAACTGAACAATATAAGACTAATGAGAGCCAATAACCAATGTTATGATAGAAGGGGAGAGAAAGAAAGTCTATGAAGTGAGTCTTTCTTCTAGCTCTCCCCTCCCACCAAATATATACTGCTGAGACTTTGAGGGGGTGTCATCCCTAAACCGGGTAACCTGGATGGTTGTGCCTCCCCACAGGAGTTGGGGGCAAGGCTTCCCTATAACTTGAGGTATGTAGCACCCCAATCCGATTCTGAATGAAGGTGAGGTTCACATAAGCCTCCCCCGAGGTCAAGCAACTTCACAGTGGGTGGTCTGGCTCCAAGATGGAGGCAGCCAGACCAAGCTCTCCTCCCCCTCGTTGTCTCTCAGCACCCTGGAATGCTATCTGACTAATGAATGGCTTTTATTACTTGCAATTCAGGGATTGGGAAAGGGGTGAAAAGCAGAGGGATTGTGGGATGCCATCTTATCTATTTCTATGGTGTCTGTCAGTCGGGAGGGAACTTTTGGGGTTCCCATTCCCAAGTTTCTTCCCTTACCTCTTCTCTTTCTGTTTTTATTTCTATTTTTATTTCTATCCTTTCTATAATTGCAAGTTAGACCTGAATGGGGGTCTCTCAGCAAGGTTGAGTAATGGGGGAAGGAGACTAAGGAGATCGCTCCCAAAATGGAGTCCAAAAACTTAGCTGGCTCAATGGTTGAAGTCTTGCTGGGTGAGATGAGATGAAATCTTTGACCAGGGAATTGGGGTATCAATGTCCAAAGAAAGATCCTCAGGAAGCCCTTAGGACTGGAACCAAGCTGGGATGTCCTCCTCTTCTCTCCTCCTTCCTCTGGAGAATTATCCAGAATTCCCTCTCTGGTCTCAACTGTTACCAACTGTCACCAATTGTCAGTCACTCCTTCACTGGCTCCTTTTGTCCCATCCCCCTTGAACAAATCCCATCCTTACAACAATAATTTTCTTGGTTACTAGCCCTAAAGGGGAAAGAGAACTCCAAGTTTATATCTAAAGGTATGGCCCCTTCACACCACATGCTAGTTACACAAAAGTCCATCAATTCGTCAAAAAATTAACACTAATTAAGGACCACTCTATGTCAGGCACAGTGGTAAAATCTGGGGATATAAAGAACAGGAAAAAGAAAAATAGTTCCTGCCCTCAAGCACTTCAGAATGTAATGGGAAAGACTAAACACAAAATTTTATGTGTGAAAGTGTGATATACACATGTATGTATAAAGGCATGTATAAATACTTATGTGTATGAACAAATGGCATGAAAGACAGCAAAGTAAAAAGACACAGAGATAGAGTTTTGTGTTTGAGAAATAGAAAATATGCCAGTATAGATAGATAATAAAGAACATGGAGGGAATGAAAGTCTAAGGAAATTTAAAATATCCTGCAAGCAGAAGATTCAGTATTTGATCCTGAATCAAACAAGACATTTCCTACTAGCTGAAATTTATTATGTTTGTGTTTGTGTGTGTGTATGTGCATGCACATGTGTGTTTATGTAAGAGGGGGTCACAAGGTTAACATGGGGCTTAGGAAAATAACTTATAAGAAAGACAATATAAAAGGTAATTTGGAGTAGGGATTAATTTGAGGGGGAAATAATAGAAGGCTTTCATAATAGTCCAGGTGAGAGGTGATAAAGGCCTCTCCTGTACTATACATGTAGAGAAAAAAAGGAGACATTTGAAAGATGCTGTGCAGGAAAACCCAAAAAATTATTGTTCAGTCATTTTCAATCATGTTCAACTCATCCTGACTCCATGGGGATTCTTTGGACAAAGATGCTGGTGTGGTTTACCATTTCCTTTCCCAGTTTATTTTACAGATGAGTGACTGAGGCAAATACAGGTTTAAGGGACATAACTCTAAGTGTCAGAGACTGAATTTGAACTCAAGAAGATGAGTCTTCTTGATTCTTGATTGTGCCACATAGCTGCCACAAAACAAGATTTAAAAATAAATTGGATACATGTGATAGTTGCAAGTTCATTGAAGGATGATTCCAAAGTTATGGGACTAGGTGACAAAAAGGATAATCAAATTTTCAAACATAATAGGAAAACTGGCAGATAGAGAGTTTGGGGAGGACAAAGTAATGAACTCTGTTTTGGATTCACAGAGTTTCAGATGCTTATTGTAATATCTAGGATGAGATATCCAACAGATATTTGGTAATGTAGGATCCAAGTATAAGAGAGAAACTAGAGGTGGATATATAGTTCTGGAAGTCATCTGGATATATATGAAAATTGGAATCATGAGAATTGTTGAGCTCACCAAATGATACATTAGTAGGGGAGAAAAGGATCCTAGACAGAGTCTTGGAGGTCATGATTATATAAAAGAAGTTCAAGGCTATCAAAATAAGTATGATTGTTTTATAATTTTTTATTTTAATAGAAATAACATAAAAGGATCTTCAAAAATTAAATTTAGAATTTTTTACAATAAATGTCTCAGGCAATTTTGATGTCATATTGTGGTTATCAAAATTATCTTCCTTTCAAGGCCCCTTTTCCTTTTAAATATATTATTGGTGATTTTTTTCTATTCTTCTGCATCCTCACTAAAGAGAATATCTTGTAAGGATAAACAAGGAAAAATAATTAATTGGCATATATGCCAAACACCAACAAAATAAATGTTTCATTTTACCCATCCAGTCTATGAACTCTCCAGAAAGGTAGATACTATGTTTCAGCATCAGTGTTCTTAATTGATAGCCAGACACAGCATTTATTACAGTTCTGATATCTCTAATTCTTTTCTCTTTATATTAATAAAACCATCCTGTAAATTTCTCTGGTTTTGCTTACTTCTTCTCCAGTACTACTTTCTACACCAGTACAAGCATATCTTTACAGATTTCCTTGAATGTCTTCATTATATCTTATGACACAATAATCTTATGTTAATTTAATACAATTAAATAATAATAGTTAGCATGCATATAGCACTTCATAATTATCTCATTTGATTCTCACAACAACCCTGGAAGCTAGACACTATTACAGTCCCATTTTATAGATGAGAAAATTAAGGCAAATACAAGTTAAGTGTTTTACCTAACTTTTAAGACAGTGTCTGAGGTAGGATTTGAATACAGGAAGGCAAGTCTTCTTAACTCCAGGCCTGGCATTGTCCACTGTACCACCCAGCTGCCCCTATCATTACCTTAATTATCATCATTCTAGACCAGTGATGGGCAAACTACTGCCCGCAGGCCAGTTGCGGCAGTTGCATGACGTTATTCATAATCTGACAAATACAATGAATAGGATACAATACAATGAAACTTCGAAAGAGTTGCCTTAGAAACAGACTGACAGATGAGCATTTCCTTTCCTTTGGCTCACTCTTTAAAAAGTTTGCCCGTCACTGTTTTAGACCAACTGCTTCATTTTTACAGAAAAGGAAAGTAAAAAAAAATTATTAATTTTTTATTTTTAGAAAAATTCCATGGTTACATGATTCATGTTTTTACTTTCCCCTTCACCCCCTCAAACTCCCTCCCCCATAGCTCACTCGCATTTCTACTGGTTTTAACATGTGTCATCAATCAAGACTTATTTACATATTATTGATAGTTGCATTGGTGTGGTCCTTTCGGGTCTACATCTCCAATCATGTCCTCATCAACCTGTGTTTAAGCAGTTGTTTTTCTTCTGTTTCCTCTCCTGTAGTTCTTCCTCTGAATGTGGGTATCAAAATCGAATGTAATGTAATGTAAGCTACCTGGGGATCAGAGTATAAGACACTACAATAAAACAGATTCAAACTTTTGCACTTGCACTGTAGTGGCAGCAATTCATTGACCCAGGAAAGTAAAACTTAAAGGGCTACAAATAGTCAAAAAATACAGAGCCAGAATTAAAACCCATGCCTTCTTTCTTTAAATTGAGGTCACAACATGATACTGGCTCATCAATAGTTCATCAATGTGATAGTTCTTCAATATGGTTACTCCTTCCAAGTATCAAACTCAAACACAAAGTGGGGTTGCTAATCCATACATAAAGATGCCTGTCAGCCACTTAGTTTGAAAATATCATTTTGGTTATTTTTTTTATTTCATTAAATCTTTCCCAATTATATTTTCATCTAGTTCAGGTGACATTTGGCTGGGTGTACAGAAGGTAGATTATTTCACCTGGGACCAGGCCTTAATAAAAGGCCATTCTAAATCTTCCATAAAACTTCCTTGTTTATTACACCATAGAATAATGCTTTCTTTTCCTTTTATGCCAGTTTCAATTAATGAGTAAGTCATTTTACATTTTATGAGACTAGACATATTTGCAAAAAGAAAAACTATTATTATCATCCCCAGCCAATTTGATACTATTTTTCCCTTTCCCATTTCTTCTTTCTGAATGCATTTTGAGTCTGTCACCTCTAGTTCCTTCTTTGGAAATGTTAACTATCCCCCTTTCCACCTTTGTGTTTTGGATTCCTTCAAATGTCTTGTTTTTTTTTTTCCTCTTGTTTCCCCAGTGAAATTATCAGATACCATTTCATGTTTTTAGATATTAAACTTATTTCATCATTCCAGAGCCTCTTTCATCAAAGCCTTGCAGAGCTACCCGGGGATCAGAGTATAAGACACTACAATAAAACAGATTCAAACTTTTGCACTTCGACTATGTCTGAGGATGCAGAAATATTTCATAGAGAGATCACTATAAAGAATATGGAACACAAGTCCTTTTGGAAAATGAGAGTAAATCAAACCTTTTCAAGTTTACAAAAAAAAGTTGCTGGACAGGCAAGGAAAAGGAAAAATACAATTTAAATAACCAAGTCTGATTTAAATAAAAAATAATGTGCCAAGGTGACAGAAAAGAGAAATTAATATATTTCTACACTAACCAAATAATAAATGAAAAGTACAATATTGAATCAGTCTATTTGGTATTACGGAGACTAAAAAAGTCAATTTAATTCACCTTTCCTCTATATTATTGAATCATGCAAAATCAGTAACTTTATATAGACATAGTCATAAAGGCAGAAAAAAATTCTGAAACTGAAACTAGAAATTACTTGACCCTTTTGTTTTTATAATGTTTTTCAATTGCATCCAGCTCTCTGTGATCCCTTTTGGGGATTTTCTTGGCAAAGATACTGAAGCAAAGTTTGTCATTTCCTTCTTTGACTCATTTTATAAGTGTAAACTCAGGCTAGTAGAATTAGGTTAAGTCAAAGATAAGTCAAGTACTCTAAGAAAACATAAAGAGGAAGAGAACACTTTCACCTGGGGGGAAACAAGCTTAGTGGTATAGTCTGATGACCAGGAAAATATAAATTTCCAATCAATTTGGAAGTTTTATAGGTATCTTCTTTTGTCTTGTGGATTAAGAGAATCTACCTAAATGAGAATATCCATTTTACAAATATTATCTTATATTATATTCACAACAGCCTTGCCAGGTAGTTATTGGGCCCATTTGTACTTGAGGAAACTGAGATGAAGTGATTTGCACAATAAAGGATTCAACTTTCCATGGCTAATATTGAGTGAAAAAAGAATGTCAGAATTATAGCTTTGGGGAAATAATACTTTTAGTTGCAGTAAAATTCACATTTTACTATTACTCTATCTTCTTTGGGAAGATATAAGAGAATGTACTAGTATGGTGTCATCATCGTCTTAAAGTTGGAAGAGGCCTCATAAGTCATCTGGTCCAAACATAATCTTCTTTATCATATCCCTGAAAAGTGGCCATCCAATCTTCAGGAGAAAATTTTCAGTGATAGGCATATTGCTTTATCTGTAAATTGAATCCCAAAGCAATCCATTTCAGAATTTTGATAATTCTGATATGAGCTTCCCACATGCCTTATATTTAGTCAAAATATGCTTCTCTGACATCTATTCTCAAAAGCAAAAGGAACAAATACATAAGTAATGTGTCATACAAGCACCTTTCAAATATTTATATATAGCTATGATGTTGCCCTTAAGTCATCTCTTTCAAAAATTTCCTGCTCCTTCAATCTAACTACGTAAAATATAATGTTTAGCCTCTTTAATTTCTGTATTATCTGTTCAATATATTTTTATTATCCTTTTTGTTATTTTTCTGTCACCCTAATTTCCCTAATTATCTCCTTCCTTTCCCTCCCCACCCTCAAGAATTGGTCACCTGCTTCTGGATACATTCCAATTTTTCAAGTCTCTTTTAAAATGTTGCAGCCCAAATTAGGACACTAATGCATTGCTGGTGGAGTTGTGAATTGCTCCAACCATTCTGGAAGGCGATTTGGAACTATGCCCAAAGGGCTTTAAAAGAGTGTATGCCCTTTGATTCAGCAATATTACTACTAGATTTACCCCAAAAAGTTAAAAAAATGGGGATGGACCTGTTTGTAAAAAAAATATTTATAGCTGTGCTTTTTGTGGTGGCAAAAAAAAATGGAAAATGAGCAGTTGTCCCTCAATTGG
Source organism: Gracilinanus agilis (assembly GCF_016433145.1). Lineage (NCBI taxonomy): Eukaryota > Metazoa > Chordata > Mammalia > Didelphimorphia > Didelphidae > Gracilinanus > Gracilinanus agilis. The sequence continues at coordinate 382,490,364 of NC_058132.1, read as the reverse complement.
GGAATGGCTAAAAAAATTGTGTTATAAGGGATGATGAACTGCTTGATATCTATAAGAAATGAAAAGACCTACATGAACTGATGTGGAGTGAAATGAGCAGAACCAGGAAAACAATGTACAGAGTAACTGAAACACTGTGGGATGATGCAATGTGATAAGACTTTGCTACTAATAGCAATGCAGTGATCCAGTACAATTCAGAGGTACTTATGAGAATGATATCCACATCTTGAGATAGAATGATTGAAGAAGAAATGCAGAAGAAAACATTTGATTTATCACTTGTTTATATGGGTATATGATTTGGGGTTTTGATTTTAAAAGATTACCTATTACAAAAATGAACAATATTGAAATAGGTTGTGATTCATAATGCATGTATAACCCAGTGGAATTATTTGTCAGATCTGGGAGTGGGGAGGAAAGAGAGGAGGGAGAAAACATGAATCAGGCAACCATGTAACAATATTTTAAAAATTAAAATTATATTAAACAATAAAATAAAATATTGTTATATGGTTGCAAAATTAAATACATAAATAAATAAAATATTGCAGCCAAAACAGGACACAGTATTCCTCATGTGATACAAAAAAGAAGATATAACAGGACTCATTCCATGTGTTTTTACAAAATGGGCAAAAATAAAAATGACAGATTTCCTGATTTTTAAAAACTCCTTTCAGAGATGGTCATATTCACACATGCACTCACACACACACAGAGCACTGTTTATATTCCTGAATATAAACCAACAGCAAAAAGTTATTTAAGATAACTGTCAATCTTCCTGTTTAGTGAGAATGTTCAAATGCTTTGCTGCAGAGAACCCTGGAACATTTGTTCAGTTGAACTGAATTATTGAATTGATTGAAGAGGAAATGAAAACACTATATCAAGAAGCAAATGTACCAGTAATCATGATACCAGACATAGGCATTGGGGGGATTATTTGTTTGCATGACTAAAGATCCCTTTTCTAATCTCTCCTTCTCATTCCCATATGTACAGATGTGTTTTGTTTTATCTATTTCTGTAGCAGTTTGTGTTTTAAATTGATCAGATCATCCCACTGAATTTATCTCTGTAAGTTTTGTGTATTCATTGGCTAATAATTGCTTTTGTGGTGAAGTTTCTGTCGTGTTTTGATTTTGCATGTCTGTGGATTCTTTTTCTGTATGTGTTGCATATTTGAGGTTTGTCTTTGCTTTTTCTTGTGATTTGCTTTGATTTATGTCTGTGATTTTACTTTTTCCCATTATCATGTCTCTCGTACTCTCTTTCCATGTTTTTATGTTTGTAAGTATGTCTGTTTGTATATTATTTTGATTTTCCTCTATTGTCTTTGCTGTTTCTCTCCTGTAAATGTCATTCTTTATACTTTGCAAGTCTTTCTGTAACTGCATTTCTTCATCTAAGGTTTCTTTGCTTTCAGTCATTGTTCCACCATCCCCATTCACTATTTTAAAGTTCTAACTTTTGTCGAATTGGTTTTTTGTCCCTTCCTGGCCTTTGCACTCTTTCCCTATGATTTTGAGTACTAACACAGAGTCATGGCTTCATGCACTAGTTTGTGTACCCAAATATCTTGGTCTTTCTCCTTGTGATATGTACCTCTCCATTGTACCCAAGCCTGGTGATTTGCTGTGTGTATTTCTTGCACCCCCATATTCATGATCACAGCATCTATCATTTTTCTTGGCATAAGAATTATTTTGATTGTATTTTGAGTTGGAATAGCTATTGGAGTAAGTTTTCCTTTGGTTATTAGTGCTAACTCTTGAAGTTAATTTGTTGTTTATACCAATAATTTTTTACAAAATGGCCTCTTCACCCAAAAAGATAACATTTTCCTATGTCAGTGTTCTTTCTAAGTTGGTATTGTGGTCTATTCATGTTGTTCTTAGATTGCAGGGTTGCTAAATTTTTTATTTCCTTTATCTCTTTTTGTCTGTGTAGATTTTATTTCTTTTAGTTGCTTCTTAAGATCCTTAGATTTCTCACTCTTTATTCTCTATCATCCCCTCTGGTCCTGACTGGATATAGTTTGCTATTTTCCTCAATTCCTCCAAAGGCAATTCCTCCCACCCAGGGCATTGAGTCTGAAAGTAAGACTTGATGGGTAAACTACTTCCCTTGATGAATTATCTGCATATGTGCTGCAAGTTTTGCTCCCCCAAATCGGTGAGCCCAAGAATGAGTTCCCTAGCTTCAAGGACCAGGTCAAGAAAGATGTTCTCCAATTTTCTGCCTAAGTGCCTCAAACTGAGTCCAGACATTTGGTCTTTTTGCTAATTTTGCCATTCCCTTCATTAGATCCTGCCTACAGCATTTCAAATAAGCATGATTTTATGAGTTAGCTAATTCCATATTGTCATACACTTCAGGCCATGATATCAGGTGATTATTTTCCCCAGTCTCCCTAATAAATTGTTGGGCTTGGGGTAGGCTAAATAATCCTCCTAGAAGAATTTCCAGATCCTGGTAAGAAGGATCATAAATCTTGCCTGCATGCCTAAACTCTTTTAAGCATTGTTGAGGTCGTGAGTTCCAGTCTCCAATTCTCTTTTTTAAGCTGTCTAGATCACTGCTGGTAAATGGGGTATGTGTTTTTTAATGGAAAATCCCCTGGTCTCCCTTTAAAATTTCTTTATCAATAACTGGAGGAATTCCATGTGAATTGGAATGACCTCCAGGAATTGTTGCAGAGTGAAAGAAGCAGATCCAGGAGAACGTTGTACACAGACATGGATACACTGTGGTACAATTGAACATAATAGACTTCTCTACTAGCAACAATCGATGATCCAGAGCAAGACTCAGGGACTTATGAGAAATAAAACTAGCCACACTCAGAGGAAAAACTGTGGGAGGAGAAACACAGAAGAAAAACAACTGCTTGAACACATGGGCAGATGGGGATATTATTGGGGATGTAGATACTAAACAGTAACTCTAGTCCAACTATTAATAATATGGAATTAGGTCTTGATCAATGATACATGTAAAACCCAATGGAATTGTGCATCAGTTAAGGGTGTTAAAGAGGTTTGGGGGAGAGGGAAAGAACATGAAATATGTAACTAGTGGAAAATATTCAAAATTGAAATTAAAAAATAAAATAAAATAAAATAAATTTGCTTTATCATGTAAAGGAAGGAGAGGAATTGTTACTTCTGCCCCTTTTACTGGGGTGACTTTGCCTTCATTGTCATTGCCCTGCTTGTCTGTATTCTCTTTGACATTAGACTCCATAATTATCAATATATTGTCCTGGCCATTTGTCTTTTCCCCCATCATTTCCCCCATCTTGGCTATTTCTTCCTGTTTCATTTTGGCTTTTAGAGTTGCTAAAGTCACTTGTTCCTCAGCCTTGTGTCCCAATAACTGTCCCATGAGCTTTTTTAGCACCCAGTACATTTGCAGGAATGAAGCAATAGCTGCCATAAATGATGGAGTAAATGCTATCTTTTCTAATTCCATCTTTAACCAGTTGTAAGAATTTATTAAATGAATGAGGTTTAATATGTTATTCGATATAGGCTCTGTCCACATTCCATACATCATAATTCCAAAACACCACAAATAAAGCTCTTCCCATTTCCCAAGCCATGTTTCAATGTATCTGCTTAGCTAGTAAGGTTTTCTGCTTTGTTATTATTCTTTGCTTCCTGTCCTTGTGAGGCTTCTATAGCTATTGGGAGGGACTAATCAAAAATGGCTACCATCTGACTACTTTTCAGTATTTGTTTCAATAAAATGACATTTTTTTATTAAATCAGGTTCTTTAGTTTTGGCTTGCCACAAATGTATGTGGGTGAGTACTGATGATAGGGAGTGTGTATCTAGACTTCCCCCTTGTTAGCTTTCGATGGGCCAGATCAGCTATCTCTCACCCGCACCCCATGGAAGACCTATGAGGGAATAAACTCAAAAAGGTTCCCAACTGGCAAACTATAGTGGAGATGTTGAAAGAAGGTGTTGGGGTTCAGTTGAGATCCTAATGGGTTGGATCCCACCCCCAGAACCAGCTCTGTTGAGATAAGTCTTCCCCACTCCCAAGTTAAAATTAACTTTTGCCCATCAAGATGGAGTCAGGTAATGGTCTGCCCCTCAGCCCCAAGATCAGTCACCTCCCCCCCTCAGTGTAACTGCTCCAGACTCTAAGTATCAAACTGTTAGGGGTTTATTAAAGGATAAATTAAATTCAGGGTACAGGGGAAAAGGTACAGGGGAATCAAGGAAGGAGGGAAAGGATGAACTTCACTATCAGCTACGTCTTCTCCCCAAGAGAGCAGCTCTGGATTTCTTACTGTGGCTTGGTCACAGTAGCTAATTCTCTCTTCCCCCTATTTGATATCCTATCAAATATTTCTAAACTAATATAACAGGGAAGTAACAGGATCAATGGATTAAAACAGGATCAGGGAAGAGACCCCCCTCATTCAAGCCTGCTCCCCCAGGAGTTCAGACTCTCTGGCCAAATTGGAGATTTGCTGTTCAATGTCTTCTTTATTGGTAAATAAAGATAGTGGGAAATGATGTTAGTAGTTGTGATCTCCCAATAATCACTAACAAAAGTAGAGAGGAGCCCAATTCACTCAGGATCCACCCCCAAACCAAAACCTCTCAACCAAAGAACCAATCCCTCAGGGTCCCAGTTCCATCAGGAATGAAGTGACAGTTGAGAAAACTCCTCCAAACTCCTCTTGCTGCTGGCACCTCCCAAACAGAATTCTGAACAGGCAACATTCTGCTGGGCTGTCTCAGGATCCCTTCCAACTCCAATTGCCTGCTCCCCTTTGCACATTTCAGTCCACAGTTACAGTGATAATGTTCAAATGCTTTGCTGCAGAGAACCCTGGAACATTTGCTCAGTTGAACTGAATTATTGAATTGATTGTAAATGCCAAGAATGAAAAGACTTTTATGGAGGCTTTTTATTTCCTCCAGCACCTAATACAGAGAAAGTAAATATAGTGTAATAGATAAGAGAACTATCCTTGAATCAAAACAGAATCAGGTTCACAAGAGTTGAGAGCCCTGGAGAGACTTGAAGTCAGGAAGATTTGAGTTCAAATCCAGTCAGACATTGGCAATGTGACCCCGGGCAAATTACCTAACTTCTATTTGCCTTGGTTTCCTCAACTATGAAATGAGGATAAATAGCGCCTGCTTTGCAGGATGATTTTTGTGGATGTGAAAGTATTTGTAAAGCTCTTACACAAAACCTAGCACACCATATGTATTATATAAATGTTTATTTCTTTCTTTCCTCCAGCCTTAAGTGCTATGTCTGATGTTATTGATGTTATAGGTGGCAGGTGGTTCACACAACACATTATTGACTCACAGGAGTTTTTCAATGCATTAAAGGCCTTGGTCTTTTCATAAGTCATGTTTTCACTTTCTTAAATTTATATATTTCATGCTTTGATCCCCAATGCAGAACTTTATATTTACTCTAGTACAGTTTCATTTTATATAAGTTTCACTGAGCCTTTATTGAGATCATGTTGGATCCTGTTTCTGACATCAAATATGTTTGTGTCATCTTCAATTCAATGATACAATATTCATGCCATTTAAAAATCTGAATCAGAAAACTAGCTCTACACACACACACACACACACACACACACACACATTTCCATCTGAGTCTCTAATAAAATATTGAAATTATCAAACCAAGAAAGAGTTACAAGTTCCTTTTCTGAGATCACATCTTCTATCAGAAAGTCAATGTATTCTACTAGAAAGAGCTTTTTATTTAGAGTCAAAAGCAATCTGAATTTGAATTCAGTTTTATGACCATATCAGCATGAACCACACTTATTAGGAAATAAGAAATTTCTATGTAAACAGACTTTAAATAAACTTGTGAGGAGGTTTGGTCTATTTCAAAAAAGGCCAATTCATCCAAAAGTGCCTTTAGGAAACCTTCATTTCTTCATTTCTCAGTGAAGACCCCATCCTTCTAATACATATTGGTTATGAGACACTGGGCAAATCACTTAACCTGTCTGTGACTTTGTTTTCTCATTTGTAAAATGGTAATTATAATTGTACCTATAATACTTGAATCTCAGGATTATTTGAGGATCAGAAGATAACGTAAAAGTTAGTCATTTTGCAAACTTTAAAGGGCCTTACAGATGCCAATTATTTCTTCTGCATTCACCTATGTGGTATAAGAGGATATCATAAGAGTCTTACCAGTGACTTGCAGAATTATGTCAACTGATTGACCAAGTCTAATATGTCTATCATAAAGGAATTTGACTTAGTCTGGCATGACTTCATTTATATAAAACAAACTCAATTTTAACTTGCAGCTCCTTCTTTTTCTTCTTCTTATAGCTTCTTTCTTTTTTATATATTCCCAAGTCATTATTTTAGTCATTCATTCTTTTACTTTTGTCAAAAATTTATGTCAAACAATGGTCAACAGTCTGAATGACCACTTAATTTTCTTCTTTTTAAGCATTGTGATCAATAATACCATATCTCTAGGGTGATATCAACTCCAGTGAACCCCATGATTCTACAAAAAGCACTCAAAAGGATTCAGCAGTCATATTTGTATATTCTCCATAATGAGGGATGTAGTTCACCTGGTGATATGAATTCAAATAACTCACCAAATGAAAATATCCCCAGTCACCAGTCTATATGTATATATTACCATACATTTTAAATATAAAATCTCCATGAGGGAAGTAATTCTCTCTATCACAATTTGGTTTTATAATCATTGTTGTTGTTATTATCAATTTTGACTTCACAGCACTTGGCATGCTCTGCTTTTCAGATCCCCTCAGGTTGGGAATTTCCTCATAGAAGGAATTAATTTGTGTGCAGTTTCTTCGCTCTTCCTTTCTGGCCAGGAAGGAGAGTTGCTCACTGCCCTTTATGAGGTGGGGAGTAAAGAGATGAAATTTTCCTAAACATACTTTTGGCAAAAATAAATCAAGTCTTTTCCAAATAGACAACCTCTGCCTACAAGTTTAAAGTCTGCTCACAAATAAGTTTCTTATTCCCTGTTGAGTGTAGTGCTTGCTGGTATTCAAAGACTTCAAAAGAGAAGACAATCATTGAATTTCTCCATGGTGTTTGCCTTTTGCTTTAAACTAATAAGACATGTTCACTGTCTACTTTCAAAGCTTTACAACTGCAGTACTAAAGAACCCTAGTTTATCCATGTGTCTAAGAGGATTGTTTGTATATTGAAATGTTTCAAAGGGGGAAAAGGACCTCTTTCTATCTTTTCCAGTCTTAACCTTAGGAATTTGAGCATCACAAGTGGTTTCCAGCAACTGTGCTTTCTTCCCAACAAGCCTGACCTAGTTTTTGGTTCCATCCATACAGAGGAATTTCTCTACACATTCCTAGCAGAACAATGGCAGAGGCAGTTTGACCCTAAACACCAGACCCAAGCAGGCTGCTATTCTTAGACACAATACTTCTTTAGTCTGTGGGTCATAATAGATCTACAAATATCTATACTTGCCAACAGATATTCATCCCCATATATGTCTTTGACAGAAGGGAATAAAAGGTATGTGTTAATTTAATATTGTATATTCATTGATATCCATTATCTTACTTTTCATATTATGAATTATATTTTTGTTTGTTCATTGTTTTATTTTTCTCCTTATATCTCCATATATGTTATCACATTTATCCCTTTCTATTTCATAACCTATCATTGTAGTTAAGCCTCCTTATTTCTTGACTGAATGTTACAATAACTGTCTCCACCCAAGTTCTCTCCTCCCCACACCTTTCTTAACATAGTTATTAACAAGTGGATATTTCTAAAGCATATCTCACATCAGTCACACACAAAGATGCCCATACCCTTGATCTTGCCATCACCTACAAAATTCATTTTTAAAAATTCTAAAATCTCCTTGTCCAACCATAAGTTATTAATTTTTTACTTCTCCCTTTGCCTACCATAACAAATTTTACTCTTTATCCATAAAAAAACCTTCAATCCTTTGACTCCTAATTCTCTCCCATGCCCTTTCCCTTCCACTAGTAGTTCTCTCCTCCCTGTCTTGACACCTTGGTGAATCAATTCATTTGACCACTGTTCTCTCTTAAATTTCTAGCCCCTCTACCATATTGTGGTTGGTGCCCTGCATCATTCCCATCATTTGCTGCCTTCATCTTTGCTCTTACATATGTTCTGCTGAATAAATATGGAGGGAAATCTCACAACTTTATGATTGGGTTCACTTTAAATTTATATAAACCCAAAAGGATCCTCACTGGTGCTAGGCAGTCTTCCTTTATCAATTCACTATCCCATCACTTTCCACAATGGATCTTCCAAACTGTTTTTTAAAACCCTTAATTTTCACCTTAGAATCAATATTATGTATTGGTTCCAAGGCAGAAGGATAAGGGCTAGGCAATGGGAGTTAAGTGACTTGCCCAGGGTCACACAACTAGGAAGTGTCTGAGGCCAGATTTGAACCTAGGACCTCTCATCTCTAGGCCTGGCTCTCAATCCACTGAGCAACCTAGCTGCCAGCAACTTTCTTCCAAATCTTTTTAATCCCTCCTCAAACCTTTCATCCCTCTCAACCCAGTCCCTTCTTTCATATTTTACATCAAAAAGTTTAGGCCATTGACCACAAACTCTTTCTTTTCCCTTTTTTCCTAATCTCCATTTCTCAGGAGCTTTCTGCCAATATCTTCTCCTTTGCTCCATTTAACATGATAAAATGACCTTACTTCTTACCAAGGCTAACCTTTCTATCTATTCAAATAATTATATTCAATCCCATCTCCTCCAACAGATTGCCTCCCCTGTGATCCCCACTCATAATTTATTGTTCTTCTTTCCTTATCTGTGGACTCATTCCCTATTTCCTACAAATATGCCCATGTCTTTCCCATCCTGAAAAAAGAAAAAAAAACTTCACTTGATCCTCCTATTCCCACCCTATATCAATTCTACCTTTGGTAGCTAAACTCCACATAAAAGAGTTCAGCTACAATAAATGCCTCCATTTTTTCTCCTTTTATTCTCTTCTTAAATCCTGATAATCTGGCTTCTGACTTTATCATACCACCAAAATCATTATGCTTACTTCAAGCATAATCCATTGATCTCAGCTGCCAAATCCAATAGCCTTTTATCAATTATTTTTCTCTTAAAATTTCTTCATCCTTTAATATTATTAATCACTGTGGGGGGAACTGGGTAGCACGGTGGATTGAACACCAGGCCTAAAGATGGGAGGTCCTATGTTCAAATCTGACCTCAGACACTTCCCAACTGTGTGACCCTGGGCAAGTCACTTAATCCCCCATTGCCTAGCCCTTACCGCTCTTCTGCTTTGGAACCAATATACAGTATTGATTCTAAGATGAAGGTAGGGGTTTTAGAAAAAAAAAATATATATATATATTATTGATCACATTCTCCTCTTGATACTCTCTAGAGTTTTAGTTCACCACTCTTCTGTAGTTCTTCTCCTTCCTATCTGATTATTCCTTCTCGGTCTCCTTTGATGAATCTTCATCCCGATCATGCTCTCTTAACATAGGTGTCCCTCAGGACTCTTTTCTCTTTTCTCTCTATTTGGTGATTTCCCTTGCTTCATGATTTTACCAAATTCCATGGATTTAATTATCATCTCTATGCTTTCAATGCTAAAATCCACTTTATCCTAACTTCTCTGTTGACCTTTATCTTTATGTTTTAAGATTAAGACATCTTAAGCTAAAAAAAATCCATTATCCTCTCATTCCACCCCCTCTCCCTTTCCTAAGACTGGAGAGGACAACACCATCCTTCTACTCCCCCAGGCTCAAAACCTTGAAGGTATTCCCTACTCTTTACTGTCATTATTTTCTGGTACCCAATCAGTTGCCAAAGCATGTCACTTTCATCTTGCAGCATCTTTTGTGTATGTCCTATTCTTCCTTCTGAGATTGCCTCTGCTCTGGTACCTGATCACCTCATGCCTGGACTACTGCAAAAGCCTGTTGGTGGCCCTGCCTGCCTCATCACTCTTCTTTCTAACCCAGACTCCATTCGGTCATTAAAGTAATTTGTCTTTCACGAACTCCCTTATTTTCCCTATCCCACATCCCAAAAGTCCTCTATATGTTCTCCCATCTTTCCCCCCCGCCTTTTTTACTCTTATCACAGATAAAGTTATGGTCCTTCATCCTTCCCCAACCCTTCCTTCTCAGTCTTCCTCTCTAGAACCTTTTTGGTTCAATCATTCTCTTTCCCTTCCTTATCTTGAAATTTTCCCTCTCTATTAACTCTTTCCCAGGACCTGTAATAATACATTTCCATCATCAATAAATAAAAAAGTAAAATTTATAAATGCAAGCAAAGCAAAATGAAACTTTTCTTGATACTAGTAAGACCTTATATCTAATTATATACTTTCTCACTTTTCCTGTCAAATTCCAAACAAAAATTGTCTGTACTCACTGCTTCCACCTCCACACCTACTTACTTCTAACCTGGCATGATCTGATTACTAAAATAACCCCTCAATTGAAACTGTTCTCTCCCATATCACCAATTCTCTCTTAATGATAAAGTGATATAAACTTCCTTAATTCATATGTTCCTTAATTTCAGCTTAGGTTTTGAGATTGTTGACCAATCCTTTCTTTTGGATACTCTTTACCATCTTGATTTTGATTATATTATTCTTGCTGGTATAACACATTTTTAAGTTTTAACTGCAATATTTACATTTTTCCAACACTTTCTTAAGACTATATTAAGTCAACAAAAAATCAAACCCAGAGTTATAGCATTGACCAATTTCTGAAGTATAAATACTGTAGTATAGAGAGAGGAGTTTGGAACTCAGCCAAAGCTAGAAAAAAACATATGACCCCCTCTCTCTATACTACAATACAGACACAGAAAATATAATAATGGGCTCCTGAGATCCAGTCTGAGCTGGTTCTAGCACAGTCTAGCTAAACTATAGAGGTGATTAAATAGATGACTTGAGGCAAGTCACTAATCTTCCCTGCATCTTAGTTTCTTCATCTATAAATATGGAGAGGTTAATCTAAATGAGATCTAAGGTCCCTTCTAATCCTAACAGATGATTCTTTGAGAACAGTATTAAAAATGCTTAAGAGACTACAGCTTTAAAAATCTTGTTGAAATTATGAAAATTGAAATTAATAGAATAAAAAGAACATTTTATACAGCAGCAAAAATGGTATTTGAAGTCTGGCTACCTCCAGAGAAAGAACTGATAAATAGAAACAAAATGTACTTTTATATATGCATATATTTTTTTAGAAATGATACCTTCTCAAATGGAGGTAGAGGAGGCATTACCTGGGTGTTTTAATGTAAAAAACAAAAGAACCAATAAATAAATTTAAATTTTAAAAATATTATTGATTTCATTGACTCCAAATAACCATAATTAGAGTGAGAAATCAGCTCCTAACTCTGCTGCACAATGACTCCTGTTCCGGCAGGTTAGAGGAAATGTACCTTATATAATTTTCAGTTTAGGAGATTAACTTTTCCTAGTCTAGTTCTATTCATTACATTGTAAACATTAGTACTTTTGACTCTTTTTTGCCTTTATATCATAGTGTTCAGCATATAGTAAACATTTAATAAACATTAGTTGATTGATGGCCAGTTTCAATACTATAATTAACAAAACAACTACAATTTGCAAATGACTGTGTGCAATGGGCAGCTTGGTGGACAAACAGATAGTGCCAGGCCTGAAGACAAGAGGATTTGAGTTCAAATCTGACTGTAGACCTTTAGTAAAGGTGTGATTCTGGACAAATCAATTAAACCTATTAATCTCAGTTTCCTCATCTATAAAATGGGCAAGACAAGGAAATGAGAAATGACAAAAGACATCAGTAGCTTTGCCAAGTGGGATTAGGAATTGTCAGGCATGACTGAAATGAATCAACGTTGAAAACATTGTGTGTATTGGGGTGGGGAATTGAAATAGTTTGATGGGGATCTTTGCTGGTAAAGGCCCTCTTAATGAATATCTTTCAAATCTACTAAGATATCTAATTACTTTAATATAATAAAATAATCAGGACATGTAAACACTTGTATTGGTTTCGGTTTCACATTATAAGCCTCTCCTTTCCTTTCAGAAATAAACTAGTCTGCCTTTTCTTAAGTCTATATTCTGCACACATAAAGTACTTCAAGTCCCAAATTAATATATTTACCTTTCAAGAATCATTCGTTTATGCCATTGCAAAAGACATGTTTTTCTCTATCCTCATTCCTTTGCTGATATATGTGTATTATCTGAAAGTCTTTCCCATGAGAAAAAAGACATTAGAACTATGACAGAAATTTTAAAGATTGATTAGGATTCCAAAACTGAGTACAATGTGGGGAGGAAGCATTTTATTGATCTCTAAAATGAGAGAAGGGAAACAAAATGTAAAATATCTCACTTGAAATTCATCATTTTGGCTTTAATAACATAAATCCAGGCATTTTGTTTGTATCCCCTCCTGCCCTCTCAATCATGCTTCTTTTGCTTTGTTAAGCCTCTCAAACTTGCTTTCTCACTTGGGAAATATCTAGTAGCACCTCTTTTATCTTGTCCCCTTTAGCCCTTCTGTCTTATTTATTGTTCTCTTGAGTGTCTTTGAATTTGCTTATTGCCTCTATGGAAGAACAGTGTTAACAATTGAAAATTGTGCAGCAGCTATAAAAGGCTTTTTTCCTTACTCATCAGCAATTGCCCCTACCAGTGGATGGATCCATAAAACTGATTCCTGAGAGGATATTGTTAAATCTTATTCATTTTTTATCCACAGGAAACTAAGCCAACTTGTAAGTTTTGCTCTGAGTCCATTAAAAGGCTGGTTCAAATTTTATTCAGCAGGTTAGTAAAGAGGACAGTTGTTGGGTTTTTTTCCCTCTCCCCTTCTAGTCAGGGAGTATGCTATTTCTAGCACAATATCACTTCACTTTTCAAATTGTTAAGAAGTCTCTAATCCAATGTGTTTAAATGCATTTGCTGTAATATCAATTAATATTGATTCAATGCCTACTTGACAGCTGGATGCTATAGATCATTCCAAAGGCTGAAATCCTCATTCAGTTTCTATTTGATAACAACCACACAAGTGACCAAATAGCTTTTGGTTTTGTATAGTCCTTTTATGTCTCCTCTGAGGGAGGAGGAAAGCTTTTGTTTTCTTGAACATTTCCTATATCTCTGTGTTTGTTAAATTAATTCATTTAGATGAGAGGTATAATGACAGGAGATTTATGGATGGTTATCTTATCTTCAGTAGTCATGGCAGGCCTAAGCAGACTGATAATCTGATAGCCTTGGCACTGCATATGGATTACTTTAATGTATTTTTTGATCTGTGATTTAATCAATGTTTCCTCCACTGGTGCATATTATAGGCCTTCCAGTTCTTTTCATCATATATATATATATATATATATATATATCTTACTCATGTTTCTCCATACTTATTGCATAGAGACACTAACCTAAAAGCTAGAGGTTTTCTTTTAGTGTTGATTTTAATATTGAAAGAAGTCAAAGTACAGTGGATAGAGGTCTAGATTTGGAATTATGGAGATGTGGGTTTGAATCCTGCCTCAAATACTTACTAGATTCATGTCCCTGAGGAAGTCTCTTAACCTCATTTAGACTGTTTCCCATTCAAAAAATGATGATAATAATAGCATCTATCTCCTGGAGTTTGTCATAAAATTCAAGTGAGATAATATAAACAAAATTGATTAGAAATATTAACACTATATAAATGTACAGGGACAGTAGATCGATTACCAGGCCTAGAGTCAATAAGACTCATTTTCCTGAGTTTAAATCTGGCCACAGCCACTTACTGGCTATGTGACCATAGTCCTAGAGGAAGGGAGTGAGGGAGGGAGGAAGAAAAGAAGGAAGAAGGGAAGGAAGGAAAAAAGAAAGGAAGCAAGCCAGCAAGGAAGGAAGGAAGGAAGGAAGGAAGGAAGGAAGGAAGGAAGGAAGGAAGGAAGGAAGAAAGGAAGGAAGGAAGGAAAAAAGGAAGGAAGGAAGAAAGGAAGGAAGGAAAAAAGGAAGGAAGGAAAGAAACTATTACACATGTGTCAAGTGTTTTACTAAGTCTTTTTCAAATAATCACATTTGTACATTTGAACAAGTACTTTGTGATCGTATCTCACAAGAGATCCTATTCTACAGATGATGAAACTTAAGCAAAAAGAGTTTCAGAGACTCTGACAGGGTCACTCAATTATTGACTGAGGTCAGATTTGAACTTAAGTCCTCCAGTGCTTAGTCTATTCTAGACCAACACTCAAAACCCTCTGCCACCTAGCTGCTTATGTGCTATCCCTAGCCCCTTGAAGAGCAAAAACAAGGAACTCCTCCAATTGGACACCAGTAACCAGGGATGCTATCTCAGTATTGATTGACTAAGTTGTGGAAACAGAGACTCTTAAGAGATGAGATACAAGTTTTGTGGTCTCTAAGAGAAACCTTTTAAATGACCTCCCCCTTTTTTTCTTTGTACATTCCCTTATACTTTTAGACTTGAGTACAGCATAGAGAAAGATTTCTCTTCCCACCTACCTGCTCTCAAAGGAACAAAAAATGTCAACTTCAAGGAGATACACATTGTGAGTAGACCATGCTAGCTCATATGATCCTAAAGAGTAGTTCTTGGATTTCCAGTTGCTATCTCTCTTGTGCCTTTATGTTTCTTGTTCTTCATATGGATAAAAAAAATTAGTACTCCTGGAAATGGATATTTCTAACATTTTTATAACCTAATCAAAATTCTATAGTTTTTGAATTGCAGAATTGGGTGCTATTGAGAACAGTGGTCTCCCAAATGGAGATTTTCTTAATAGTGCAGTTCTCAGAGTGAAAAAGCAATATCACTCAGCTGAAAGAAATAAGCCATCCTGGGAAGGAGACCTGGACCTTCCTAGCCATCTGGGACAATCAGTGAGTTTCTCAGACAATGCAAGTCTGAAGTGAATATGGAATTTTTTTTTTTTTTAGCAATCCCCCAAGGTTGTGTTTTGGAGAAGGAGATTATTGAGCTATTTTTTTTATGTTTCACTAAGAGTTCATAAACCAGTTCTTATGTGTTTTTTGTGGTAGAGAAAATAAAAACACATCCCAGGCCTGATAACTATATTGTATATTGAGCACTTTTGAGCAGGTACGTGGTTACCTACATTTGGGAAAACCCAGACATGAATCATACCTAAGCTTTGTTTTAGAGGTTTTCTAAGAAATTTACTCTGGGGAGGAAGCATAATGAACCAACGAGAGGAATTGATCTCTCTGCTTTAACTTCAGTTCCCTTAAGGGTCTTAGAACTATAAGTGACAACTTTAATCTATACTAAATTAATGGAAGTTATTTCCAATTCTTCCATTTTACAAAGGCAAAAACAGAAATCTAAAGTTATAGCTTAAACCATCATAGAGATACACCTATATAGTACATTAAAATATACATTGTGGGGGCAGCTTGGTGGCTCAGTGGATTAAGAGTCAGGCCTAGAGATGGGAGGTCCTGGGTTCAAATATGGCCTCAGACACTTCCCAGCTGTGTGATCCTGGGCAAGTCAGTTAACCTCCATTGCCTAGCCCTTACTACTCTTCTGCCTTAGAACTAATACAGAGTATTGATTCTAAGATGGAAGGTAAAGGTTTAAAAAAAACATACATTATAACTCTTGAATTTCCCATTAATACTGTGAATTAGACCCTGTAGATATTCTTATCCTCATTTTCCATGTAAGGAAACTGAGGTTTAGAAAAATTAAATGACTTGTCTATAGAGATAGATGTGCCAGAAGCTAGATCTGAACCCATGCACATATAACTCTTAGCCAATATTCAATGCAAAATGTCTGACTACCTAACTTAATGGGTAGTTATTAGTTGTCTGAAAAAATATTTAAACATAGACCTCCTGACTGAAAACTTAGTGGATGGGTGCTATCATGGATCCCAGTATAATAAAATTTGCTGCTATTATTGTTGCATTGTTTCACTCTTCTCTGACTTTTCATGATCCCATTTAGGGTATTCTTGGCAAAGATACTATTTGCCATTTCCATCTCCAGCTCATTTTATAAATGAGGAAACTGAGGGAAACAGAATTGTGACTTGCCCAGTATCGCATAGCTAACAAGTATCTGAAGCCAGATTTGTACTCATGAAGATGAGTCTTCCTGACTCCAGGTCTGGCACTCTTTCCACTGTGCCATGTAGCTGCCCTATAGTAAAATTATTTGCAATAAAACACCATTTCCAATAAATGTAGGGTACATCTACCCACAAATACACACATATACACAAACACAAGCACACCATCACTACCATAAGTAGGGAAAAGAAACATATTTGGAGATCACATAGGAAGGCCTCACACATTAAAAGTATTATTTTTATTTTTATTTAATATTTATTTGAGAAATAAATATTAAATATTTAGGGGCAACAGTCACCATTCAGGACTGCTGGTGTCATATGGTAATGCCATTGTGTCCTGTGCATTAGGGCTATTCCTCATTAGATGAAATATGCCTCCTGAGTTCATTGGTTCAGTGAGATTACTGGACCTATTCTTTACTGATTATGTTGAACTGCTGAACTCAGTTGGCCTGCTCCTAGCTGGGTGAATTGTTCCTCTAGACCAGTGGTTCCCAAACTTTTTTTGGCCTACCACCCCCTTTCCAGAAAAAAATATTACTTACCTCCCTGGAAATTAATTTTTTTTTATTTTAATAGCAATTAATAGGAAAGATAAATGAACGTGTGGCCATCACTGCTTTCCTGGATCTCTACAGCACCCACCAGGGGGCGGTAGTGCCCACTTTGGGAATCACTGCTCTAGGTTTTGTTAATCTCATGGTCCCCACTGGTAAACTCACCTCTACAGGACCAGCTTAATCTTCTTAGTTTGAATGTCCTAGATTATAATGGTTAAAATCTTGCTCAAATAAGCACAAATTTACAGCTCTTTACTAAAATCAACATAGTCAGCTTTTTAAAAAATATTTTTAAATTTTAATTTTAAAATTAAAAAATATTACAAATCTCTATCTGAGCAAGGGATCAAAACCTTTCCTTATATCATACTATGTGTAACAGCTACTACTCTGGCCCCTACTACCACAAAGTCATGCATTGCACTTTACCTAGACTCCAGGGTTTTCTATTTTTAAGGGCATCTAGTTTTTTCCATCACCCCTTTAACTTTATTTCCCCCATTTGAAGGTATCCCAAACACCCTAGTTCCACATTTTTACTAAAGAATATTTACTTCAATGATAGAGTTAGAACAAACATTCAAACTGCATAGCCCAAACCTGGGACAATAATCTCTCCTATACAACTTGGTCTCTGGAAATGGGAGAGAAGTGTAAGAATTAGGTTCTCAGGTTAACTCAGCTCCGTTATAGCCTAGATACACCAAGTTCCAAAGCAGAGCGACCACTTGAGCTCATATCCTACCGTGCTGAATTTTGGGGTCTTCTCTCCAAGGCTGGCAGAATCTGGCCTGAGATATTGGTCCCCAGAATGACTCCAAAGACACTGTGTTCGGGTAATCTGTTGCCTAAACCTAGAACTGAAAAGGATAAATGAACCAGATCAAATCCCCTAATGTAATTCTCAGGGTGATTTGGCCCGACTGGGAAGGAAGAGGTGGACCTTCTCTCCAACACCCAGCTTTTGGGTATAGAGAACATGCTTCAAATTAACAGACCCTAACTCTCAAGATATAATTAGAAAGAGAGAGCAAAATTGTGGTACAAATATTTTTGTTGGTGTTATTATCAAATTTGATTTAATATATTGTATAAAAGACTGAGGTAGGATAATTTAAATTGTGGCATATGCTATTCAATTATGTCATCATAGATACTATTCTTTTTTAAAAATCATTTTGTTTAATTTTGAGTTTCAAAATATCTATCTTTATTCTAATCCCTGTCACTCCCTTTACACTCAAGCCCTGACCAGCAGCACCTGCTTAGGCTATGTGTGGGAGCAGGCACTGAAGCCACTTGGCCTGCAGGGTTGGCAGTCTTTGAGAGGATGGGCTCACACAGCTCCTCCAGGGATGGAAGATAGGTCTGCAGAATGATTTAATTATGGTTATCATAAAGGATAACATTCGACTTCATCCCTGAGCTTATTAGGAAGGCTTCTAGTTTCTTCCCTGTAGATGATGCTTGCTCATGATTTTGAATAAATCACTACTTTATTATTTTTAAGCAAGGCTTCATTGATCCCTATGATTTCTTATGATTTTAATAGAAATGAGTGTTTTTTCTGCATCTATTGAGAGAAGCTTTTGTTAGTTTTGATGATGATATGGCTAATTATGCTAATAGTTTTCCTATTATTAAACCAGCCCTGAATTTCTAGCTTAAATTATACCTCATCATAGTGTATAATCTTTGTGACATATTACTGCAATTGACTTGCTAATATTTTATTTAAAATTTTTAATCAGTATTCATTAGGGAAATTGGTTTTGTTTTCTGTTTGCATTTTTGTTCTTCCTGGTATAAGAATCAAAATCATATCTTTTGTCATAAATGGAATGGGGTAGGACTCCTTTTTTAACTTTTTAAAAATAAATAGTTTATATTATATTGGGATTAATTATCTGGGTTGTTTTAGATGTTTCATAAAATTAATTTGTAAAGCCATTTTCCTGGGAGATGTTTTCTTAGGAAGCTCATTGATGGTTTCCTCAATTTCTTTTTCTAAAATTAAATTGTTTGTATATTCTATTTCTTCTTCTAGAACTCGCAGCAATTTTTGTAAATATTTATCTATTTCACTTAGATTGTCAGTTTTATTGGCATGTAATTAGACAAGGTAACTCCAAATGATT
Source organism: Gracilinanus agilis (assembly GCF_016433145.1). NCBI lineage: Eukaryota > Metazoa > Chordata > Mammalia > Didelphimorphia > Didelphidae > Gracilinanus > Gracilinanus agilis. The sequence goes on along the minus strand of NC_058132.1, from coordinate 382,471,459 downwards.
GCTTTAATTTCATCTTTATTGGTGCTGCAGTCACCATTTTCGCTTTTACGTATGTATATATAATTTTCTCCTAAGTATTACTTTGTCTGTATCCCACAAATTGTCATGTTATCTCCTTGTCGTCTTTCTCTATAATGAAATTATTGTTTCTTTGATTTGTTCCTTGATGCACTCATTCTTTAGAATTAGATTATTTATTCTCCAATTGGTTTTTAATCTATGCTTCCATGGCCTTTTATTGAATGCAATTTTTATTACAATATGATCTGAAAAGGGTACATTTAATACTTTTCTTCTCTGAATTTCACTTTGAGTTTTTTCTGCATTACATGGTCATTTTTTAAAGAAGGCATACTCCTTAATTTTCTCAATTCTAATTGCTTTAGAGGTCTATTATCTATTTTTTCTAAAATTATTTTTGTTTCCTTAAATTATTTCTTTTTTGTGGTTAGATTTCTCTAATTTTGAAAGGATAAAATTAAGGTCTCTTACTGTTTCATTTTGCTCTATTTCTTCCTTTAACTCATTTAATTATTTAAGAATTCAGAAGCTCTGGCAATCAGTAAATATACGTTTAGTATTGATATCACTTTATTGTCTACCTTTTCAGTAAAATATAGTCTTCCTGATTGTTTCTTTTTGATTAAGTCTCTTTTTTCTCTTGCTTTGTTTCATCATGCTACTCTTTTTTTACTTCAGCTGAAGCATAATAGATCACATTTCATTCCATTAATTTAGCTATATGTTTCTGTTTCTGTTTCAAGTATGTTTCTTGAAAACAACATATTGTTGAACTCTGGTTTCTACTCCATTATGGTATCTACTTCCATTGTATGGGTGATTTCATTCCATTCAGATTCATGGTTAGGATTATCAACTGTGTACTCCCCTCCATCCTATTTTCTTCTGTTTGTCTTTCTCCCTTTTTATACTGTCATTCCTCAAAAGTCTGATTTGTTTCTGTTGACTGCCTCCCTTAATCAGCCCTGCTTTTTTTCACCCTCCATTTCTCTTATCACCTTTCCCTTCTACATCTCTATTGGGTTAGAGAGATTTCTATACCTATTAATGTGTATGTTATTCTCTCATCGAACCAGTTTATATATGAGTGATGTTCAAGCATTGATTACCACCTTATCATTTTGCTCTCCACTGTAAAAGCTTTTTCTTCCACATATCTTTTATGAAATATAATTTCCCACATTCTTCTCCCTTCCTCCTTCTTGCAGGACATCCCTCTTTCTGCATCCTTTATTTATTGTCCCAAAGGGAACTACTAAAAGTGTGGTCCTACTTTGGGTGGCTCTGATTTTCTAGTCAAAATTAATAGAGGAAGATGAGGCTTACAAAAAATTAACATTCCATAATTACCAGAAAGGGGCATGATCATCCATACCTGAAGGCCACCTTACTTTTTGCAGCAGCAGCCATTCAGGCAGTCTTTTAAAATCCTTAGGACATAGTTACAAATTGCCTTCCAGAAATATTGGATCAATTCACAACTCCACCAGCAGTATGTTAGTGTCCCAATTTTGCTCCATCCCCTCCAATATTTATTAATTTCCTTTACTAACATATTGGCCAATCTGCTATGTGTGAGGTAGTATCTCAGAGTTGTTTTGATTTGTATTCCTCTAATTATGAGAGATTTATAACACTTTTTCATGTGCTTATTGATAGTTTTTATATCTTTATCTGAAATTGCCTAATCATGTCCCTTATGCATTTATCAATTGGGGAATGGCTTGTTTTTTTGTACAATTGACTTAGTTCCCTATATATTTGGAAGATTAAACCTTTGTCAGAGAATTTTGCTGTAAAAATGTTCTCCCAGTTTGTTTCTTTCCTCCTAATTTTGGTTGCAATGGTTTTGTTTGTATAAAATCTTTTTAATTTGACATAATCAAATTCATTAATTTTACATTTTATAATATTCTCTATCTCTTCCTTGGTCTTAAATTCCTTCCTTTCCCACAGATCTGACAGGTATACTAATTTATGTTCACCTAATTTATTTATGATTTTACTCTTTAGATTTAAGTCATTTATCCATTTTGAATTTATCTTGGGATAGGGCATAAGATGTTGATCAGAACTTAATCTCTCCCATACTGTTTTCCAGTTTTCCCAGCAGTTTTTGTCAAATAATGAGTTCTTGTCCCAAAAGTTTGGATCTTTGGGTTTTTCAAATACTAAGCTTGCTAAGGTCATTTACCCCTAGTCCATTCCATTGATCCACTCTTCTATCTCTTAGCCAGTACCATATTGTCTTGATGACCACTGTTTTATAGTACAGTTTAAGATCTGATACTTCTAGGTCCCGATTCTTAACATTTTTCTCATTATTTCCCTTGATATTCTTGATTTCTTGTTCTTCCAGGTGAATTTTGTTATAATTTTTTTCTGATTCTATAAAAAAAATTTTGGTAGTTTGATAGGTATGGCACTGAATAAGAAGATTAATTTGTATAGGATCGCCATTTTTAATTTGTTGTTTTGTCTTATCAATGAGCAATGAATGTTTTTCCAGTTATTTAGGTCTAGTTTTAATTGTGTGGAAAGTGTTTTGAAGCTGGTTCATATAATTTCTAAGTTTGTCTTGGTAGATAAATTCCTAAATATTTTATATCATCTAGAATGATTTTAAATGGAGTTTCTCATTCTAACTCCTGCTGCTGAATTTTGTTAGAAATATATAGAAATGCTAATGATTTTTGTGAGTTTATCTTGTACCCTACAACTTTGCTAAAGTTATTAATTATTTCCAGTTAGTAGATTTTTTAGGATTATTTAAGTATACCATCATATCATCTGCAAACAGTGATAGTTTAGGTTTTTCATTGCCTACTTTGATCCCTTCAATTTCTCTTTCTTCTCTATTTGCAACTGCTAGGGTTTCTAATATAATATTAAATAAGAGGTGATAATGGGCATCCTTGTTTCAAGCCTGATCCTATTGAAAAGGCTTCTAATTTGTCCCTATTGCAAATGATACTTGCTGATGATTTTAAATATATACTGTTGGGGCAGCTGGGTAACTCAGTGGATTGATAGCCAGGCCTAGATACAGGTGGTCCTAGGTTCAAATCTGACCTCAGACACTTCCCAGCTGTGTGACCCTGGGCAACTCACTTGACCCCCATTGCCTACCCTTACCACTTTTCTGCCTTGGAGCCAATACCCAGTATTGGCTCCAAGTAAGGGTTTAAAAAGTAAATAACTAAACTAAAAAATAAATAAAATATATACCATTTATTATTTTGAGGAATAATCCTTCTATTCTTATACTTTCTAGCGTTTTCAATAGGAATGGGTGGTATAGTTTGTTAAAGGCTTTTTCTGCATCTATTGAGATAATCATGTGATCTCTGTTGATTTGTTATTGATATGGTCAATTATGTAAATGGTTTTCCTAATATTAACCAATCCTTGCATTCCTGGTATAAATCCCACCTTGTTATAGTGGAAAATACTCGTGATAACTTGCTGTAGTCTTTTTGCTAGTGTTTTATTTAAAATTTTTGCATCTATATTCACTGAGGAGACTAGTTTGTAGTTTTCTTTGCTTTTGGTCTGCCTGGCTTTGGAATCAATACCATATTTGTGTCATAAAAAGAATTTTGTAAGACTCCTTCTTTGCTTAGTTTTTCAAATAATTTGTATAGTGTTGGGATTAGTTGTTCTTTAAATGTTTGATAGAATTCAGTTGACCCTGGGGATTTTTTTCTTAGGGAGTCCCTTGATGGGTTATTCAATTTCCTTTTCAGAGATGGGATTATTTAAATATTCTATTTCCTCTTTTGTTAATCTAGTCAACTTATATTTTTGTAAATTTTCACCCATTTCACCTAGATTACCATATTTATTGCCATATAGTTGGGTAAAATAGTTCTTAATTACCTTAATTTCTGCTTTATTAGAGATGAGATCATCCTTTTCATCTTTGATACTGTTAATTTGAGTCTCTTTTTTATTAGATTAACTAGAGCTTTATCTATTTCATTTGTTTTTTTTTCAAAGTATCAGCTTCTAGTCTTATTTATTAGTTCAATAGTTCTTTAACTTTCAATTTTATTAATTTCTCCTTTAATTTTGGGGGTTTTCAATTTAATTTTTATCTGGGGATTTTTAATTTGTTATTTTTCTAATTTTTGAAGTTGCAAGCCCAATTCCTCCTCCCTCTCTATTTTGTTGGTATAGGCACTCAGTTATATAAATTTTCCCCTGCTTATTGCTTTGGCTATGTCCCATAGGTTTTGATACAATGTCTCCACATTGTCATTCTCTTTAATGAAGTCTGAACTTGTTTCTATGATTTCTTTTTTGATCCACCAGTTTTAAAGAATTAGATTTTTATCTTCCAATTAATTTTAAATTTGCCTTTCCATGGACACAAGTATAATTTTTATCAAATTATGATCTGAGATAGTTGTATTTATTATTTCTGCTTTTCTGTATTTGTTTGCAATATTTCTATACCTTAGTATGGTTGATCTTTGTATATATGCCATGTACTGCTGAGAAGAAAGTATATTCCTTTGTTCCTATTAAGTTTTCTCCAGGTATCTATTAACTCTAATTTTTCTGGCATTTCATTCATTTCCCTTACTTCTTCCTTATTTATTTTTCAGTTTGACTTATCTAGTTCTGAAAGGGGAAGGTTGAGATTGCCTGCTAATATGATACTCTTTGAGCTCCTTTAATTTTTCCTTTAGAAATCTAGATGCTATGTCATTTTGTGCATAAATGTTTAGTGGTGATATTACTTCATTGTTTATAATACCCTTTAACAGATTTTAATTTCCTTCCTTATCTCTTTTAATCAGATCAATTTCTACTTTGCCTTTGTCTAGTACTGTGATTGCTACTCCTACTTTTTTCCTTCAGATGACACATACTAACTTCTGCTTCTGCCTTTTACCTTGAATCTGTGTGTGTTGCCATGCCTCAAATGTGTTTTTTGTAAACAATATATAGTAGGATTCTGGTTTTTAATCCACTCTGCTATCAGCTTCCATTTAATGGGTGAATTAATCCCATTTACATTCAGAGTTATAATTACTAATTATATTACCCTTCATCATATTATCCCCTTTAAATTCTGCTTTATTCCCTTTCTTTCTTTTCCTCCTCACCAGTGTTTTGCTTTTTGTTACCCTACCACTTCCCCCTCCCTCCAATTACCTCCTTCTTCCCTTGCCTTATTCTACTTCTCCTTCTCTGTGAGGTAAGGTAGAATTCTTTGCCCAACTGAGTAGGGTAAGATAGAATTCTATACCCCATTGAGTATACTTGTTTTTCCCTCTCCGAGACAGTTACAATGAGTAAATTTTAAGCATTGCCTGTCACCACCTTTATCCTCTCCTCTATATAATGATTCTTCATACCTTTTTGTGTTATACAATTTAACCAATTCTATCTCTCCCTTCCCTTTTCCCTCAGTGCAACCCTCTCTTGATTGATTTTTTACATATCATTGATATGCATACATATCATATCATACATATATATCATTCCATATTATCACATTTACATATACATCATACCATCATAATCAGCTTACTTCTCTACCCTCTTTCTGAGAAAATTTCTTCTATCTTCTCTACTACTAAGAGTAACTTTTGAGAATTGCAGAAATCCCCTTTCCATGTAGACATATAAACCTTTTTATCTTAATGAGTCCCTTAAATTTTCTCTTTCTTATTTACCTTTTTGGGTTTCTCTTGTGTCTCATATTTGGATGTTTTCTTTTTGGTTTAGGTCTGGCTTATTCCTCAAGAATGCTAATAAATCTTCATTCACATTCAGAGGAAGAACTGCAGTAGAGGAAACACAAAAGAAAAGCAACTGCTTGAACACATGGGTTGAGGCAGACAATGATGGGGGATGTAGACTTGAAATTACCACACCAATGTAACTATCAATAATATGGAAATAGGTCTTGATCAATGACACATGTTAAAACCAATAAAAAATGCATATAATCCACGGGAACGGGGGAGGTCAGGGGGTGAAGGGGAAAGTAAGAGCATAAATCATGTAACCATGTTAACTATTCTAAAAAATAAATATTAATAATTGTTATAAATAAACAAACAAATAAATGAATGAATGAATGTATGAATGGATAAATAAATAAATAAGAAGCAAAGCAGAATGACATAGCAGAGAGTCAGCCATGGAACCAGGAAGAAATGAATTCAAGTCTCACCTCTGATATATACTACGTGATCCTGGACAACCCACTTAACTTTGCAATGCTCTAAGCTAGTGATGTCAAACTTGAATATAAACAATGATGCATAAGAATTCCTGCTAGCCACCTATATTACTTAGGAAACTATCTACTAATGTTTACTTCATTTTTTTTTACTTTTATTTATTTTGTTAAATATTTCTCAGTTATATTGATCTGGTTTGTGTATCACAGTACTGAATCACAATGCTGTAGCCAATGTATTTAATACTTTTGTCTTGTCATTTAGTTATTTTCAGTTGTGTCAGATTCTTTCTGATCCCATTTGAGGTTTTCCTGGCAAAGACACTGGAGTGGTTTGTCATTTCCTTCTCCAGCTCATTTTATAGATGAGGAAACTGAGACCAACAGGGTTACATGACTTACCCCAGATCACACAACTAGTAAGTATCTGAGACTAGATTTGAACTCAACATGAGTCTTCCTGATTGGAAGCCTGGCACTCTGTCCACTGGGCTACCTAGCTGCCCTACACCTCTATCTAGGCGACTCTAAAGTCATACACAACAGAGAAGATACTGACCTGAAATGGTAAACACTTCACCACTTGTTCATTTGAAGAATAAAATAACAGATTGTATAAATGGAGATTTTGAACCTTGCACTTCATCCCCCAGAAATCCTTTAGGATTTCCCAAAATTCCCTTTAATCTCACTAGCACCTCCATGTTTGCATGGCCACGTTATTGTTTTGTAAGTTCTGTAGCTCTTCTCTCTCTCTCTTTTGCTCTTCCAAGTGGGCTGGTTGGTACCTTTTTAGTTAGTTTATTTATTAGTTTATTATTAGTAAAAATTCATAAAATACAAAAATAAATAAATAAATCTTCTATCTTATTGAATATCCATTTTCCACCTAAAAGAATGTGTTCAGTTTTGCTGAATAGGTGACTCTGGGTTGTAAACCCAAATCTTTTGCTTTCTGAATATCATATCCCATGCCTTTCAATCTTTTAATGTAGAAGCTACTAGGTCCTGTGTGATACTGATTATAGCTCCCTGGTATTTGAATGATTTCTTTCTGCTGCTTGAACTATTTTTTCCCCGGCTTGGTGGCTCTTGAATTTAGCTATTATATTCCTAGAAGTTGTCATTTTAGGATTTTTTATGGAAACAATCTGTGAATTCTTTCAATTTCAATTTGATTTTCTTATTCAAGGATCTCTGGGCAGTTATCTCCAATCATTTCTTATAATATGATAGCCAAGGTTCTTTTCTTGATCATGACTTTCTGGTAGACCAATAATTCTTAAATTGTCTCTCCTAGATTTTTTTCCAAGGTCATTTGTTTTTTCAATAAGATATTTCATGTTTTTCTCTGTTTTTTCTTCTTTTTTTAAAAACATTTATTAATATTCATTTTTAACCTGTTTACATGCTTCATGCCCCTACTTTCCCCTTCACCCCCACTATCCCCCCACCCATGGCCAATGCACATTTCCACTGGTTGTAACATGTGTCCTTGTTCAGGACCTATTTCCATATTGTTGTTAGTTGCATTAATGTGGTAGTTTCGAGTCTGCATCCCCAATCATTTCCCCCTCAGCCCATGCGTTCAAGCAATTGTTTATCTTCTATGTTTCCTCTCCTGCAGATCTTCCTTTGAATGTGGGTAGCTTTCTTTACCATAAATCCCTCAGAGCTGTCTTGTGTTATTGCATTGTTGCTGGTGCCAAAGTCCATTACATTCGATTTTACCATAGTATATCAGTCTCTATGTACAGTGTTCATCTGGCTCTGCTCCTCTCACTCTGCATCATTTCCTGGAGGTCTTTCCAGTTCACCTGAAACTCCTCCAGTTTATTATTCATTTAGCACAATAGTATTCCATCACCAGCATATACCACAGTTTGTTCAGCAATTCCCCAATTGAAGGACATACCCTCCTTTTCCAGGTCTTTGCCACCACAAAAAGCACAGCTATAAATATTTTCATACAAGTCTGTTTATCTATGATCTCTTTGGGGTACAAACCCAACAATGGTATGGCTGGATCAAAGGGCAGGCATTCCTTTATAGCCCTTTGAGCATAGTTCCATATTGCCAGCCAGAATGGTTGGATCAGTTCACAACTCCACCAGCAATGCAATAATGTCCCAATTTTGCCACATACCCTCCAGCATTCATTACTCTCCCCTTCTTTCATTTTAGCCAATCTGCTAGGTGTGAGGTGATACCTCAGAGTTGTTTTGATTTACATTTCTCTAATTATTAGAGATTTAGAACACTTTCTCATGTGCTTATTGATGCTTTTGATTTCTTTACCTGAGAATTGCCTATTCATGTCTCTTGCCCATTTATCATTTGGGGAATGGCTTGATTTTTTATACAGTTGATTTAACTCCTTATATATTTGAGTAATTAGACCCCTGTCAGAGTTTTATGTTATAAAGATATTTTCCCAATTTGTTGTTTCCCTTCTTATTTTGACTACATTGTTTTTGTTTGTACAGAAGCTTTTTAGCTTAATATAATCAAAACCATTTAATTTACATTTTGTAATTTTCTCTAACTCTTGCTTGGTTTTGAAATCTTTCCTTTCCCAGAGATCTGACAGGTATACTATTTTGTGTTCACTTAACTTATTTATAGTCTCCCTCTTTATATTCAGGTCATTCACCCATTCTGAATTTATCTTAGTGTAGGGTGTGAGATGTTGATCTAGACCTAATCTCTCCCATATTGTTTTCCAAATTTCCCAGCAGTTTTTGTCAAATAGTGTATTCATGTCCCAAAAGTTGGGCTCTTTGGGTTTGTCATACACTGTCTTGCTGACGTCATTAACCCCAAGTCTATTTCACTGATCCTCCCTTCTATCTCCTGGCCACTCCATATCGTTTTAATGACTGCTGATTTATAGTATAGTTTAATGTCTGGTACTGCTAGGCCCCCTTCCTTCACATTTTTTTTCATTATTTCCCTTGATATACTTGATCTTTTGTTATTCCAAATGAAATTTGTTACAGTTTTTCCTAATTCAGAAAAGAAGTTTTTTGGTAATTTGATTGGTATGGCGCTAAATAGGTAAATTACTTTGGGTAGAATGTTCATTTTTATTATGTTAGTTTGTCCTACCCATGAACAATTAATGGCTTTCCAATTGTTGAGATGCAGTTTTATTTGTTTGGAAAGTGTTTTGTAATTGTTTTCATATAATTGCTGTGTTTGTTTTGGTAGATAGATTCCCAAGTATTTTATATTGTCTAGGGTGATTTTAAATGGTGTTTCTCTTTCTTCCTCTTGCTGCTCTAATGTGTTGGAAATATATAGAAATGCTGATGATTTATGTGCATTTATTTTGTATCCTGCAACTTTGGTAAAGTTGTTGATTATTTCTACCAGCTTCTTAGTTGATTCTCTAGGATTTTTTAAGTAGATCATCATATCATCTGCAAAGAGTGATAGCTTTATTGTTCATTGCCTATTTTGATACCTTCAATTTCTTTTTCTTCTCTAATTGCTATTGCTAGTGTTTCTAGTACTATGTTGAATAATAGAGGTGATAATGGGCATCCTTGTTTCACTAATGATCTTATTGAGAAGGATTCTAATTTATCTCCATTGCATATGATGCTTGTTGACAGTTTTAGGTATATACTGTTCATTACTTTTATGAAGGGTCCTTCTATTCCTATACTTTTCAATGTTTTCAATAGGAATGGATGCTGTATTTGTCAAAGGCTTTTTTCAGCATCTATTGAGATAATCATGTGATTTTTGTTTGTTAGACTGTTGATATGGTCAATTATGTGGATGGTTTTCCTAATGTTGAACCATCCTTGTATTCCTGGTATAAATCCCACCTGATCATGGTGGATGATCTTCTTAATTACTTGCTGGAGTCTCTTTGCTAATATTCCATTTAAGATTTTTGCATCTATGTTCATTAGGGAGATTGGTCTGTAGTTTTCTTTCTCCGTTTTTGGTCTACCTGGCTTTGGGAACAGTACCATATTTGTGTCATAAAAGGAATTTGGTAGGACTCCTTCTTTGCTTATCATATCAAATAATTTGTATAGTATTGGGATTAGTTGCTCTTTGAATGTCTGATAGAATTCACTTGTGAATCCATCAGGTCCTGGTGATTTTTTCTTAGTGAGTTCTTTGATGGCTTGTTCAATTTCTATTTCTGATATGGGATTATTTAGGTATTCTATTTATTCTGCTGTTAGTCTAGGCAGTTTATATTTTTGTAAATAATCATCCATATCTCCTAAATTGTTATATTTGTTGCCATATAATGGGGCGAAATAGTTCTTAATGATTTCCTTAATTTCCCCTTCATTAGAGGTGAGGTCTCCCTTTTCATCTTTAATACTGTCAATTTGGTTTTCTTCTTTCCTTTTTCTTATTAGATTGACCAGTACTTTGTCTATTTTATCTGTTTTTTTTTCAAAATACCAGCTTCTAGTCTTATTTATTAATTCAATAGTTCTTTTACTTTCGATTTTGTTAATTTCTTCCTTAACTTTTAGTATTTCTAATTTAGTTTTTATCTGGGGGTTTTTAATTTGCTTGTTTTCTAATTTTTGAGTTGCATACCCAATTCATTAATCTCTGCCCTCCTTAATTTGTTAATATATGCACTCAAGGATATAAATTTCCCCCCGAGTACTGCTTGGCTGCATCCCACAGAGTTTGGTAGGATGTTTCATCATTGTCATTCTCTTCAATAAAATTGTTGATTGTTTCTATGATTTCTTCTTTGACAAATTGGTTTTGGAGAAACATATTGTTTAATTTCCATTTGGTTTTTTATTTGCCTGTCCAGGTGCCCTTACTAATTTTTATTTTTATTGCATTATGATCTGAGAAGGCTACATTTATTATATCTGCTCTTTTGCATTTGTTTGCAATGATTCTATGCCCTATTACATGGTCAATCTTTGTGAATGTACCATGTGCAGCTGAAAAGAAGGTGTATTCTTTTTGTCCCTATTTATTTTTCTCCACATATCAATTAAATCTAATTTTTCTAGAACTTCATTCACCTCTTACCTCTTTCTTATTTATTTTTTGGTTTGATTTATCTAGATCTGAAAGAGGAATATTTAGATCTCCCACTATTATGGTTTTACTATCTATTTCCTTCTTGAGCTCTGCCAGTTTCTCCTTTATGAATTTGGATGCTGTACCACTTGGTGCATACATATTAAGCAGTGTTATTTCCTCATTGTTTATACTGCCTTTAATCAGGATGTAATGACCTTCCCTGTCTTTTTTAATTCTATCTATTTTTACTTTGGCTTTGCCAGAGATCATAATAGCCACTCCTGCTTTCTTTTTCTCATTTGACACCCAAAAGATTTTGCTCAAGCTCTTAACCTTAAACTTGTGTGTGTCTACCCACCTCATATGTGTTTCTTGTAGACAACATATGGTAGGATTTTGGTTTTTGATCCACTCTGCTATTTGCTTCTGTTTTATGAGCGAGTTCATCCCATTCACATTCAGAGTTACAATTATCAGTTGTGCATTCACTGACATTTTTGTATCCTCCCCTAGACCCACCCCTTCTTCTTATACTATTTCCTTTTAAACCAGTGGTTTGCTTTGAGCTGGTATCCCTTATCCCCTCCCTTGATTGACTTCCCTTTCTGCCCCCTCCCTTGTTATTCCCCTCTTTTTTGTTTTTTAAAGGCCTAATGAATTCCCTCCCCCTTCTTCTCCTCTCCCTTTTTTGACCTCCCCACTCCCCTGCTCCCTTTGGTTTATCCCTTCTGACTTTCTCAGTAGGGTTAGATAGAGTTTTTTATCTGAATGGATGGTAAAGCTACTCTTCCCTCTCCAGGTAGATTACACTGAGAGTAAGGTTTGGTTATTATCTCTTAATGCTCTCTTCCTCTCCTTCTTATAATAGTATTTATCCCTCCCCTTCCCATGCCCTCTTTGTGTATAATAGAATATCCTATTTTTCTTATTTACTCAGATTTTTCTTGGTGTCCCCTACTATTAGCCCCCTCTTTCCCATCCCTCATGTCATCTTAGACCATTTAGTATCCTATCCTCTCCCTATGAATTATTCTTCTGTTTGCTATAATAATGAATATTACAATAGTGAATAGAGTTCGCTACAGAGACTTATACATAGCATTTCTCCACATAGTAATACAGATAATTAGATCTTATTTAAGTCCTTAAAGAGTCAAATTTAAAATATTATGAGTTTTCTTTCTTTTCCCTCTGTTTCTTATTTACCTTTTCATGTTTCTCTTGATTTTTGTGGTTGGGTATCATACTTTCCATTTAGTCCTGGTCTTTTCTGTGCAAAAACTTGGAAATCTTCAATTTTGTTGAATGCCCATACTTTCCCCTGGAAGTATATAGTCAGTTTCGTTGGGTAGTTGATCCGTGGCTGAAGGCCCAGCTCTCTTGCCTTTCTGAATATTGTATTCCAAACCTTGAGGTCTTTTAGTGTGGAGGCTGCCAGATCCTGTGTGATCCTGATTGGTGCTCCTTGATATTTGAATTGTCTCTTTCTGGCTTCTTGTAAGATATTTTTCTTTTACTTGAAAGCTCTTGAATTTGGCTATTATATTCCTAGGTGTTGTCTTTTCTGGGTCCAGTGTAGAGGGTGATCTATGGATCCTTTCAAAGTCTATATTGCCCTCTTGTTGTAGGACTTCAGGGCAATTTTGCTGAATAATTTCTTTAAGTATGGAGTCCAAGTTTCTATTAATTTCTGCTTTTTCTGGAAGACCAATTATTCTCAAATTGTCTCTTCTAGACTGGTTTTCTTGGTCTGTCACTTTCTCATTGAGATATTTCATGTTTCCTTCTATTTTATCAGTCTTTTGACTTTGTTTTATTTGTTCTTGTTGTCTTGAGAGGTCATTGGCTTCTAATTGCTCAATTCTAACCTTTAGGGACTGGTTTTCGGTTATAATCTTTTGGTTTTCCTTTTCAGTCTTGTCATTTTTGGTCTTCAGTTGACTTGCCTCACTTTCCAATTGTGAAATTCTGCCTTTTAACCTGTTATTTTCTTGCCAGATCTCTTCCATCTTCCTCAACATCTCATTTTTGAACTCTTCAATAGCTTGTGACCAGTTTTTGTTGTTTTGGGAAGGTTTGGATACTTGTTTGTCTTTCTCTGTTGTCTGAATTTTCTCTGTGTAAAAGTTGTAGAGTGTTCCAGAGTTTTTCTTGATAATCTTTTTCTTCTGGGATTCTCGGTTTGCCATTGTTAGCCCTGCCCCTTTTCTACTTTGTCTTCACACTCAGGGTCTGCCTGCACTTTCTAAGCTCCCAAGAGATCTGGTCTCCTTGTCCTCGGGGTCAGGCCTCCTGGTAGTCCCTGGTCTGCCCCTCTGCCCAAGGCTCCTTTAGCAGTCTCAGGGGCTGTTTCCACAGCTGCACTCCAGTCTGCACCAGGTCCTCACTAGAGGTCTAGCCTTTGCTGGAGATCTTTATTTGGGCCTAGGGCACTGCCTTCACCAGTGCAGATGCTAGGGAAAGTTAGTGTGCTGGAGATAATTATTCGTGCCTGGGGCAATGCCTTCACCTGTGCAGATGCTTGGGAAAATCCCTGCTTTAGAGATCTTTGTCCATGCCCAGGGCAGTGCCTTCACCAGTGCAGACACTCAGGAAAGTCTGTGCGTGCCCCCTAGCCACTTGGGGTCCCACATCTTGCAGCTCTCAGGTACAAGCCCTGGGGCTACTAGTGATTTACTGGTTGCCCCAATCCTGTTTTCACTCTTGAGCGTTGGCCTTGGGGCTGTGCGTGGTGTGGGGGGGGGTGGAGGGGCTTCTTCCTCTCGCGTTTTAGTGAGATCTGTTTTACCCCTTTATAGCGTGGAAATGCCCCAATTCTGCGTACCTTCAATACTGCGCCCTGTTGTGGGGTTCCTTCGTTTGTCTGGGTTCGTTTTTATGTCCCCTTGAGGTGTCCTGTATGCTTCGGTTAGGAGAGATCGAGCAGCTGCTCCTTACTCTGCCGCCATCTTAATCCTGGCCCATTTCTTCTTGCATGACTTTAATTTCTCCTTGCATGACTTTCAGTTATTTTTCCCACTTTTTCTCTTCCTCTCTCAATTGGTTTTTGGAGTCCTTTTTGAGGTTTTCCAAAATTGGTGTCCAATTTATATTTTTCTTTTGGACTTTCAGTGTGTTTCCTTTGTTTTCACTGTCCATTTCTGTGTCTATAGCTTTCTCTTTATCTCCATAAAAATTCTTTAGAGTTAAGTGCTTTTTTGTTGTTTGTTCATTTTTCCTATCTAATTTTAGGTAGGTGTTGGGGGAAGATATGATGGCCTGAGGGCTGAGACCTCTCAGAGCCCTCTCCCCCTACTGATTCAATTAACCCTTATTATGCTGATAGTTTAAAGATTTGCCTCAGGCTTAGGTGTTAGCTAAGTAATTGTTCAGGAACTAATCAAATGCTAGCCTTAGGCTTAGTCTCAAGTTTTTTGTCTCACTGTGAACTTGATCCAATCAGGCACATCCTTTATTGTCCTGTCTTGAAGCAAAAAGATCAGTACTTAGTACTTATTACTATCAGCCACCCTAAAGTGTGAATTAAGTCCTTGTCTCAAGTCCAGACTAGAAATCCCTGGGCTGGGGCTCCAGACTTCCCCCACAAGTTTGCAATTTCAAGGGTTATGGGTTGACTTGTATGTCTATTTGCTCAGTCAGGGTCTTAGGATCTGGATGATGACTCAAGCATAGGCTCCTGAACTTCACACAGCAAATGTGGGATGTGTGTGTATGTGGGGCGTGGTGGGATGGAGCTTGCTCTTGGTTTTCTCTTCCCTCCTTGCTACAGCTTCTTGCTGGGTCTGATCTCTCTCCCAAGTGACCCAGATGTTCATTGCCTACCTTTTGGGTTTTTCTTTTCTTGAATGTTGTTTCACTCTGTCTCCTTGTTGGTTCTTTCACTCCTGTATTCGTATTGTGGTGATATTTTAATCATTCATCAGAGAGGATTCTCTTGGTGGCACAGAGCTGCTGAGGATTACTCCACCATCTTGGTTCCTGGTTTGTTTGTTTTTTTAGTTTCTATACTATCTGGGTCCCTGGTTTTACTAAAATTGCCAGAGTGACCCAGTTTTTTAACAGATGTCCCTATCAATATTAATAAGCTGCTATATTGCTAAGGGAAAACTTGCCTCAGTTTACCTGTTGTTGGCCTTTTACCATTACCTATACCAGTGATTCCCAAAGTGAGCACTACTGCTCCCTGGTGGGTGCTACAGTGATCCAGTTGGGTGGTGATGGCCACACTTTTTTTGTATTACATTCTATTCTGAGTTCAATAAATAGTTTCATAATTTCCAGGGGTTGCTAAGTAATATTTTTTTCTGGAAAGGGGGCAATAGGCCAAAAAAGTTTGGGAACCACTGACCTACAGAATGAATGGAGTGGAACCATTCAATGAAAGATCTTGTTAAAGGTATCTCCAGATCAAGAAAAGCCTATAGCTCAGGTCAAAATGTGTGTTATGCTCTTCTAGGCTATTCAGAAGGTAGTTGCAACTTGTTCCTTGAAAATTGCCTCAAAAAGAGCAATAAAACTTTACCATTCAACAAGACCTGTTTAGAAATTTGTAGCCACATTTTTTATTAGCATCAGAGCACACATAAGAATTATATTACTATCTGATTGAGTGCATACTGTTAAATGAAATGTCAATTCAGTGCATCCAAAAGGACAACATTTTAAATGATTATATATGTCAAAATATTATGGCATTTATATAACATAATTTATTTAGCCACCAATTGTTAGGTGTCCCCTTAATTTTTAATTATTTACCATTTTAAAAAGCTATTTTTAAAAGGTTCTCCCCACCCCCATTTCTTTGGACTCTTTAGGTATATGAAAATTTTAAATAGTATTTTATCATAAGAAATTATGAAAGGGATGGTTTCAGAAAGATATCTAAGATTTATATGAATCGATTTAGACTTTATCAAACAGAACTAGGAGAAAACTGGCCAGTAGAATGGGAAAGAAATGACCTGGGAAAGACCAAGAAGACTAATCAATGCAAAGACCACCCATGATTGCTGAGTAGCAATGATGAATAATGTTATTCACATCCTGACAGAAAGGTGATGGATTCGGCATTCTGAATAAAACATAGACTTCTGGACAAGGTCAATTTGTTTAGTTTAACTGTGCATATTTGTTTTAAAAAAAGAGAGAAGGGGTTCTTTTTTTTCTTTCAATTTTTTCCAACGTTGAAGGAGGTGGAAAAGAAAAAAATAAATGCTTGTTCATTGAAAAACTAAAGAATATATAAACAGAAGGCATGATTGTAAGATAGAATCTTACACATGAAAAAATACTTCAAACATCAGAGCCCTACAGAATAGCTACCAAGAAGTCATAGAAGCTAGAGTAGAATTTCAGACATTTGATGTCACACATTGTGAATAATTTGTAGAAAATAATATGACTATTAGATGGCCAAAAATGTTAGTGTAATTTTAAAACTTTAAAGCACAAAACTGCCCTAAGAATTTTTGTACACCCTCTATACAGAACTGATTATTGATAAGGGCAGTAAGAGAACCAAAAAAAAAAAAAAGTCACCACCTTCTCCATTTTGAGTTGTATAACTGAACAAAAAGAAACAAATAATGTAATTATTGCAATGGAAAATACCTACTTACACAAAACTGTAAACAAAGGTAAAAATAATAAAAATGAAATTAGATGTTTATTTCAAAGTTATATAATTTTCTAAATGACAAATAATATTTCTCATAGTTAAGTTACTTTACAACAGGTATGCATATCTAAAAACTTATAATAAGTATTACAAGGTAATTGTGAAATTGACAAATGTGTCAATATTATAAAATTTATAATGGCTACTATAAATATCAGTTCAAAACAGTATTTCCATTTTTACTCTGGTTTATTACAAATTGTACAATATGCTTGACAAACTGTAAATAAATAAAAGTAAAATGTGTGGCCCTAAACAAATCACTTAATGCTGCCTCAGTTTACTCATCTGTAAAATCAGCTGGAGAAAGAAATGACAATCCATTCCAGTATCTTTGCCAAGAAAACCCCAAGGAGTTACAAACAGTCAGTCACAACTACTCCACAAAACAACAACAAAACAAATAAAAATAAACTTGGGAATTTATTCCTTTATATAACAAACTTTTTTAATACTTCAGGTTTCCTTTCTATTAATGAGTAAAATCGATTCCCTTTTCTTGAACAAAGAGTAGCTGCTATAAAAATAGGTGAAAGTAAAACCTCACAAATATGAGAAGTTTCTATTTTTGCATAAGAAGAAACATAATATTATAATCATTTTAGATTTTTATATTAAGAAGGCTCAAAAATATTTGCTGAACAACTGCAATTAACTGTTACTACTTCCAAGTATGTATCCACAGTGAAAGAAAGCATTGCCATAGTAACAAAATGCATTGTCAAGTAAAGGTCCTTCAGAATTACTTTAGGTGAAATGTGTATCAGATTCTACCAGAAGACAAGATCTTGTTCTCAGTCCTACTGCTGTATGCATATGCTCCCTGTCTCTTGGCCTTCTGGTTCCAGAACTGTGTTCAGATCAGTTTTGCTATTGCCGCTGGAAAACATATAACAGTCAATTCTCCTTGGCCTTGTTCACTATTCCTATAATTTCTCAAGCCATAGTGGGTACCAAAGGAGAAAGTAATAAGCATTTATATGAAGCATTCTCTGTGCCAGACATAGTATTAATTGCTTTTATAGATATTATTTTATTTGATGTTCAAAACAGTGCTTTATGGCAGGTACTATAATTATATCCATTTTACAGTGGAGAAAACCAAGGTAAACAAAGGTTAAGTGACTTGCCCAGGGTTACATAAATGGTAACTGTCCAAGATCAGATTTTAACATAGATCTTACTGACTCCAGGCCCAGTAATCTACCCACTG
Source organism: Gracilinanus agilis (assembly GCF_016433145.1). Taxonomy (NCBI): domain Eukaryota; kingdom Metazoa; phylum Chordata; class Mammalia; order Didelphimorphia; family Didelphidae; genus Gracilinanus; species Gracilinanus agilis. The sequence goes on along the minus strand of NC_058132.1, from coordinate 382,453,321 downwards.
AACCACCAAAGCTTCTTTTGCCTAAATATTAATCTTCTCTATGTATTGTTTCTTCTGCTAGACTGTAAATTCCTTAGAGGTTAGTATTGCCTGGATTGGGGGGGGGGGCGGGGATCTAGCTGTGCTTAGTTCATAGCACATAAGAAATGCTAAATCATTTTTTCCATTTATTCTTACATTCATTCTTTCAAGCTCTCTTTGAGAACCTACAATTTTAGGAAATTCATTATTTAACAAAAATCCATTCTTTGGACTTGTTTTTGATAGAACTCTTTCATTGGGAAGCTCTTCCACATATTTAGCCAAAATCTGTTTCCACATTCCCTGCTAACTTTCATCCATGGGACCAAATATTATTTTCTGAAACTATGCTAATTTTAATCCTCATTCAAATAACACAACTTTAAATTTCACATGCCCCCTAAGTTTTCTCCTTCCCAGACTAAATATTCTCAACCATTTCAATACCTGCTGATAATGTTGAGTTTATCTACTATCCTAGATTTCTCTTTAAAACATATTGCCATAAATAAGATATTTCCAGAGGATTCTGATGAGCAAATAGCATAATGTAATGATTTTTGTTCAGTCATTTTTCCATTGTGTTCAATTCTTTGTGACTCTCTTTAGGTTTTTCTTGGCAAAGACACTGGAGTGGTTTGCCATTTCCTTCTGCAACTCAAATTTACAGATAAGGAAACAGAGGCAAACAGGGTTAAATGACTTGCCCAGGATCACATGACTAGTAAATGTCTGAAGCCAGATTTGATCTCAGGAAGATGAATCATCCTGACTCCAGGGCTAGCACTCTATCCACTGTGCAACCTAGCTGCTCAATAAAACTATTGATCAATAGCTCATGCAGGGAGATCAGGGCCTTGACCTAGACTACCAAATTTAGAGGATTCTAAAATTCTCCATTTTAGAACAATAGAGTTTACCTACTTATAATTTATCTATCATCTAACTAGGAAGAAAAATATATTTAAAACAGGGACATATAAGATAATCTTACTTTATCCAAAATGTGAAATGACAACTCCATGGAGAATTGGCATTAAAAGTTAATTTGCGGAATTTTATTTCACTTGATCTGAGTGAGGTTGGCTTAATTTATTTCAGGAATTATTTGTAATATTAGTTCTGCTTTGATGGACATAACATGATGTCTCTTTCTGGACACTATAATTAAAGCCATTTTTTATCATTCTATAGGCATCTAGGTGGCACAGAAGATAGAATGCTGGATCTGGAGTTAGGAAGACCTAAATTCAAATCCAGTCTTAGACTCTTTTTAATTATGTGATCCTGGGCAAGTCACTTAACCTTGTTTGTGTTAGTTTCTTTATCTGTAAAAAGAGCTGGGGAAGGAAATGGCAAAGAACTCCAGTATCTGTCAAGAAAACCTCAAATGGGGTAAAAAACAATCAGGCATAACTAAAATGATTGAACTATTAAAAAAATGGTCATTCTAGATTTGGAATTTTTATTTTCAGCTGTATTACTTGTATTAGAAAGATATGATTTTCTCTGAATATTTTGCCAAAAAAGCACTTAGTCCTTTGTAATCTAGGATGGGATCAGTTTTCATAAGCAGTCACTAAAACTAGTTGTTGTCCAGTTGTCCACAGAGAGAATAACCTATCACCATCCCAATTCTGCCAAATGAAACAAGGTAGAGATAAGATCTCCCTGATGCCTCAGAGGAGAAGGAATATACTCAAAGGATTCATTATAAAAGGAATCTGACTGTAGGAATGGAACTCTTTTGGAATACAAGGGCACACATGAACATCATAGCTAAGAAATTAGGTAGAGACCCTACTAAAAATGACATTTCCCTTCTTGGAAAGAAGACCACTTAGATCATGCATATCAAATAATTCCCCAAGGCCAGTTGATAAAGCTCAGACTAATTATTTCTTCAGTCAATAGCTGATATTTCCAGCTGTGTCTTTTGTAAGACTATGTTCAGCCTGACCAAACCATGAACACTTGTAATCATTTGCAAAGCTGAACAGATATTGCTATAAACCTGTGTTTCAAGAACACTAGGGAGCCATCATCTAATAAAAATTAAACTTGTAATCAATGAAAATCTCTATGTTTTCATATGAATTTCCATACCATAGATTTTCCATAGATTGGCTTTTTTAATCAAAGTTCAAGGCTTCATATTTTTTTCTATTAAATTGTGTGTGTGTGTGTGTGTTTCTGTCAGTGCAATGCTTGGTATATACATCTCAAATTCCTCATTCTTATTACATAATCAATTTAACTCCTTTTCAGATTTTACATTTCCTTTAAAATGCTTTTCTTTTTCTTTGTAGAAGGGAAATAATTATTGAAACTATTCCATTCTCATATTTTCATAAAGGAGATCCTGGACATTTAAACCATGTCTTCAGATTGAGTTCCTTTAGAATCACTGTTCTGTTCAATAAAGTATTATCAAACTCCCAACAGCTTTGGTTAATAAATTCTTTATGTACATTTTTTCTGCCTATATTAAATCTATTTCAGTCAATCAAGAATCAAGCAGCATTCATTAGCTGTATCTGAGACACTGTGCTAAGAACTCCAGATTCCAAGAAAGACAAAAACATAGTCATTATTCTCAAAGAGATAACATTCAGAAACACTTATTCATCCAGCCTATAATTTTAAATGTAAACAAGAATATAAGCAAAAACTTTGTCAATGACCTGCTGAAATCCAAATATGCAATGATGGAGAATCTTGCAAGTACTATTATGTGTACCTGAACCTAGAATTAATTAAAATTGCCCTTTTTCCCTATCCTGTGAATCTTCACATCTCTAAGGACTTTATACAATCCTTTATACAAGTTCAGACTTATCCTTCAGACTCACTGCTACCCTAAGTTGAGGGAGGCAGTTCATCATTCTAAAATGTAGGAAATAGGAGGCAACTGATTGAGAGCCAGGCCTAGAGACAGGAGATCCTGGGTTCAAATTTGGCCTCAGATACTTCCAAGCTGTGTAATCCTGGGTAAGTCACTTAACCCCCATTGCCTAGCCCTTACTGTTCTTCTGTCTCAGAACCAATACATAGTATTGATTCTAAGATGGAAGGTAAGAGTTAAAAAAATAAAAATGAATTGTAGGAAACATTCCAGATTTTTAGCAAGAGGTCACTTTATTTGATCTATTCCATCAGTATGCACATATATTATTCTTTATAACCCTATTCTTTTCCCTTTTAGAGACTCAAGCCCTGGGATGATTCCTATCTTTTCTCAAATTCAGGGTAAATGTCTTTGGCTAATATTGTCTTTAATGATTATTACTAAAACTAGGATAATATAATTACTTTTTCCCCCAGAAATTCCCATTACTTTCATTGCCACAATCAAATCTCCCTTGCTGGTCAGTCTAACCAATAAGATTACTCAATAGAGCAGTTTGTATCATTACTTCCTCTACCTTTGAGAGGTAGAAATTGTTGCAAAATTGTTTTTGAGGAGAATGTGATTTCAGGAAAAATCCGAGTCATTAAAGCCATCCATGGCAACTAAATTTTACCTCTGTCGGTTTTCTTAACAATTTTGGAAATTAATCATCAATTTTCATGTCCAACTGTTATATAGCATAGTCCCACGATTCTGTGTGTTTTTGTCTCTTCTTTCACTCTTGCCCAAATTTTCTCTACTTTGTTTCCCCAGTTTAGAATTTCATGGACTTACCCATAAGCACGTATCTTCTCAATATACAGTGCTATTCTTCTGCTTCTTTTGAACCCAATATATCTTTCTGTTTTAAGCATAAATCTCTTATTTAGTTTAATGATGCCTTTAGGAACATATTTACTTTCTGACATTAAAATTCCAAGCACACTGTGTTTATTACCAATATAAAAGAGGTAAAGACTGTGATAGATAAGATGAATAAATGTATTTTTGCATGTATGAATGAGTGAAAATGTACTTAGTACTCATTTCTGAATTTTACTATAAGTATTCAAAATAAATTCATAGATTTGTAAAAGTAAAATCTGAAAAAGCACTGTCCTATAAACTGAGGATGAAAATAGAAAAGCAAGACACTTCTTACTCTTAAGAATATCACATTCTAATATGAGAAAATATTATCTATAGCAGATTAAAGTTGCTAGTCAGGTTGCTCTTAAAGTATAGTGGCAAAGTTGCTGGTGATAATCTTCTTTAATGTCATTTCCACTGAACATACCCTACCTAATACTAATGATTATTGGCAGTGACAGGGATATTAGTTGTGGAGACTCTTTTTTGGTTCCTTTGTATCTGTGGCTGCTGAAAAGGTAGGACGAAATCACCTGTAGATGTAGATGAGGAAAAAAAAATTCTGTAAGCATTATTCCCTTGATGATTGTTGAAGTTAAAATTGAAGCGTGGTTAGTGTTTCTGAGGGCACTGCTATCACTGGGCCTCTTGGGCTTATCTGACTGATGGTAAAAGTTGGTGGAGCAATTGGTGGTGTCAGGAATAGTGAGCTCAGGGGATCAGGGAAAGATAGTAGAGTTGAGAATGAAGCTTCCTAGCCCTTCTAATATCCCTTGCCCCCTATAGATAATCAAAAATAATTTCATAGAATCCATGCTAAAAGTAGCAAAACAGACAGGATTTAGCAGCTAAGCTGAAAGGCCTGGGACAATTAGGGAAGAAGATCTCTGACTTCCCTAGCCTCAGTCCCATTTCCCTGGCCTCACTCCCACCTGGCAACAGTATATATCCTTGAACAAACAACATAGAATCAATAAGGCAATCTCTGGGGGCAGGACTGGCAGCTTCACCTTTTCTGCTGAACCCTGGAGCTCACATCCCAAAGGATACCACTGTGATCTGCAGGCAGAGAGCCCTGAAAAGCAGCTGTGTTGGCTGCAGCCTGGGCTCCAGAGACCACTAGTTGCCCACAAGTGGGGGTCGAAAGAGTGGACACCTCCAAGTCTACAGATCCTGAGGGAAGGACTTTCAGCCTCACTAACTAGGGAACGACTTTGGGGACCCAAGTAACTGATGAGGCACCTGATTTGATCTAGACTACATGCCTCATCAGGAGAAGAGGAGTTAGGAAATCCAGAGAACATTATACACAGCTACAGAACTAATATTGAGAGAATAAATTGTGAATGTTACTCCCAGATTATGAACTGAAAGGCGAAAACATGAAAGGATTAATTTGTATGAACACGTTTGTCTCCTGGTTTTGAGAATTTGGAATAAAAAAATAACAAAATAAAGAAAAATTATTTTTAAAAAACTTAGGAATACAGATCAAAATTGTAGACAACCATGATTGCAGAGGATTCATGAACATGCTACCCACCTACTGATTGAAAGATAAAGGACTCAAAATTTAGATGAAGAAAAAAATTCAATTTTTTTCCATGACCACTGCTGAAATGTGTTTCCCTTGATTATATATGTTTATGATAAGGGTTTTGCTTTCCTTTCTCATTTGGTATGGTGGGAGAAGTGACAAGAGGGGGGGGAAGGTGATTGTTTTCTGAATAAAAAGAAATGAAAAATAAAGGTATAAATTTATGCAGAATGGAACAATGTAATATTATCAAGACATTGTGAAAATGACCAACTTTGAAAGGCAAAAAATTTGAATAATACGAAGGCTATTCTGGAATACAGAGAGCATGAAGAATCTTGTCCTCTTCCTGACAGAAAGAAATTAGACTAAAAATATAGAATGAAATAAAAATTTTTGGATATGGCCAATATGGAAATTTATTTTGCTTGCTATGTATATTTGTTACAAGATTTTTGTATTTTATTTCCAGAATGGAAGGAGCCAGGAGAAAAAGAAAATCAATATTTATTGTTTTAAAAAATAAAATTTAATTCAAAAAATAAGGACACTTACTATATGAAGATGGTAGTGAGTGATTCCTAACATTAAAAGGGGGGAAAAGGAATAGTAAGCCCTTTGTTCCCCTAGATGATAGTTGTATGTTCTAGGCTAGAAACATATATGTCAGTGTACATAGAAACTAGGTAGTAAAGTAAGTAGATAGATGATGGATAAATGGATAATTAAGTGACTAAATTCATAGATATAGCTCTACAAACAGAAAGACCCTCTGAACTCCTTGATGGTAGATTATTACACTTTTTTGTATTCCCAATATCTATCACAAAGTTTGGCACACAGGCATTTAATAAATTATTTGATTGATTGATAATTAACTCTTTGAGTTAAAGATAACCTCAGGCCATCCATATAATTCCTGGCCCTCTTCTCAGTTATTACCTCTATTCTGGAAGTGGACTTATTCTCCACTGTTCTTTTTTTCCCCTAATGTCATATTATTGATAATTGCACTGGGGTGTTGTCTAGAGTCTACATCCCAAATCATATCCTCATCAACCCATGTGTTTAAGCAATTGTTTTTCTTCTGTGTTTCTGCTCCCACAGTTCTTCCTCTGAATGTGGGTAGCATTCTTTTTCATATGTCCCTCAGAATTGTTCTGATCATTGCACTGCTGCTACTAAAGAAATCCATTACATTTGATTTTACCACAGTATATCAGTCTCTGTGTACAATTTTCTCCTGGTTATGCTCCTTTCACTCTCTATCAATTCCTGGAGGTCATTCCAGTTCAAATGGAATTCCCCCAGTTCATTATAAGGAATAGGTATTTTAGAAGAATCATTCATAGGGGGGAAAGAGAGCAAGGAAGGATAGTTGATAAAATGCTGGCCATGGAATCAAGAAAACTTGGATTAAAGCTTCATCTTTTACTATGTGACCATGGGCAAATCATTAACTTCTCAGTGCTTCCAGACAACTAATCATTTAAAATTATGAATTATAAATTCAACAGCATAAATGAACGTATTTTCCATACTCTGACTCTTTCCATACTGATTAAGACACAGGTTTGGATAAAAATGTTAAGATATCTTTTATTTCTTCATTTTAGTTAACTAATTTGTTTACCAAGTCCTGTATGAAATATCTCCCTCCTCTCTGCTTTCCACTCATATTTACACCAATATAATTGAGACTCTTATTTTCTTTTATTTTACTCTTGCAATTTCACTGCCCTCTTTTTTCCCATATTCACTTCTCTCCAGCTTCCTCAGAGCTGCCAAAATAATCTTACTAAGGTACAATTCTTACCCTGTTTCTCATGTGCTTAAGAACCTCCCATGACCCCTTTGGTCTATAAAATGAATTCTAAGGAGTGTAAGGCTGTCATTTAAGTTTCTCCACAATTTTATTCCACATGGCTCACATTATTTCAATGATATAACTTGCCATTTTGGGTGAGGAATTTTCATTGTTATTTTGTTTCTTCTTGCTCTCTGATTTTCCCCTTTGTGATATATATTCCTAGGTTTTGGTCTACTTTGTTGCATTGCTATTTTATATATTTTTCTCTCTTACCTACTGGATTCCCAGTTAATTTTGGCTTGATCAAGACCAATTTTTTAAAATTTGTTTTTGCTTTTTGTTTTTTTTTATCATACTATAACATTTAGCCAGATCCTCCTTCCCCCATACACATCCCAGTGTATTTCTCTGGTCCCTGCTAATTTTTCTTAGCCATTGCTATATCTATGGCCATATGCCTTCAAGGAAGTACTGTCAAGGACCCCACCCACTCACGCAAACACACTAGCTTCAATCACTTTTCAAGTTCAGGTCTCCTTCTGCCTTACAACTCTATCCCATGTAAATTCCTTCCTATTCAATCTATTAGGGATTCAGAATTATATCATTTAGATACTATGTAGGGAATGTTACAGCTCTCTTCTCGTTGCTCTCAAAATACTTAAATATTTTCCATAGAGAGCATGTGGGACCCAGAGCTTGACATCATTGGATTGATGCACCAGACCTTACATAGACTCAGCATTTTTTCTATATTTCCACAAATTAAATTTCAATGTTCAGCCAAACCCAACTTTCTGGAAGACTACATTCAGACAAATTTACAAATCGCATTGACTCTATCTTACAATTGTAATACCCTCTCTCCTCCTTTGATTCTATGTGTACATTTTCAGCCTACACAGTCTGAATTCTCTTCTTGTTATACTTCATAATAGTTTCCAAGATGTTTGAAAATTGAATAAATAAAACTAATAAAAGCCATCATCAGGAAAATTTCTTTATGTTCCTAAAGAATATTGTTGACAATTGTTAGCAACTAAAATCTCCTTTCACCTTCAATGAAGTTATCTGCCTTTCAAGTTGGGTATCTTCAATGCATAACAGCTCACATATAATGTTATGTCACTAATCTTATCTTTTCCAAATATATAATACTTTCTAATTAATTTGAACTACTGACTGTTTTCCAATCTTATCCAACTTTCACCTACCTTTTTATAGATAGCAAGTTACCCTCCATAACTGGAATGTATTTCCTTCAAAATTCTATTTGAACAGAAGACACCTTCTTTTATCAAATCCTAGTTGAGATGCTATCTAATCCAGTAAAAAACTTTCTAACACTCCTCCAGAAGATTTGAAGGATGTGTTGTCTGGACCTAGTTCTACTTAATGTCCTTTACAACCTGAGAACGTGACTGGACCCATTCTGGTAGAACTTCAGATTTAGAGACTTCAAGCCCCTGGGTCTTTGCTGGATGAATGCCCACTGGAGATTGTGATCACTATAATTCATTTATAGTCTATAATGGTTAAATTGGTATTTTGACTAAATAAGAGAGTTATTTTAAAAAGTGGTCGCACTTTTTTACCCCTTAAGTCAGGAACATTTTTAGCAGTTTTTAACAATTTTGTTAAATTGGAATATTGGTATAAAGAGGGAAATGTGGAAGGGAAAGAGGTAAGGAGACTGCTTAGCCTACCCTAAATGCTGATATGGTGAAATGAAGTTTGCTCCCCAACAGAATTCCAATATGCATGTGGGAATCCTAGTCACTCATCAGCAAGCCTGGCAGGATCCAGACAAAGTCCCAATGCAGAAAAATTCTCATGATCTAAGCTTACCTAGGCAGCAGTGAACCCAACAAGAAAATCCCTGACTCCAACAATCTCCAAAGCCCAAAATCAAAGTCCCAAAGCCAAAAACTCCAGGCTAAAGGCCCAAAGCTCCAATTCAAAGTCAAAGTCCAAAAACCCCAAGGAACTGTGCCCCAAAGAAGAAGTCCAAAGGAGAGTATCCAAAGAGCAGAGACTCTAAAGAAGAACTCCAAAGGAGAAGCCTCAAGGAGAAGTCTCTTGGAAAGGAAGTTCAGAATTTTTTATAGTCCTTTTTTCACATCATTTCCTATCCCTTCCCCACTTAAAGTGGAATTGCAGTCTTTCAATTTGCCTAACACTGCTGGGGGTAGGGCCATGGACTCTGGATTTGTCACCCACTCTAGCAAGTGACTTGTGACATCTCATACTTAGTGACTGGTAAGGTACTGGTAAAGTACTAAGTAGGGGTACTTAAGTTTTTGATTGATTAACTTAAAAGTCACTAATTGATTGACAAAAAGAGTTTTATTCATTCTTCAAAATTACCCCTGTAATTCTTTGGGAGACTAGTCTCCTCAATGAATCATTTAACATAACCAGCTTATACCTCTAAAGATCTTCTAGCTAAAGGTGCATACAATATTGCACTTTCTAAGAGGAAATTACAATAGTTGGAGATGAGTGGGAAATAAAAGAGAAAGAACAAAACCAATGTTTGCTAGGCACATTGACAACAAGCCAATTAGGGGGCAATTCCTTTTGGCATAAGATTTTACATTCAGAATAAATGATATGTTCAACCCCCTTCAGTTCACTCAATACATCGCAAAGTTCAGTCTGGATCTTCTGATGGAGTGTAGGTTTCTTTATGGCACTTTCTTCAAACAGTTCCCTTTCCTGAGTAGAGGAGTTATCAAGCTTCTTTTCCTGAAATTTTTCTCAAAAAATTTTATCATGAATTTTACAAAAATTATACAAGTCTATTACTACTCCTATGGGTAACAAACTGTCACCATCTCTTTTCCTCCACCTAAAAGTAATCCTCAATCCCTACCTCTTGTTCCTTCTTCTCTATTTTTCATAATCTTAATACACCCACATCCCAATCCAAATCTGATTCCCCTTTCTACTATGCCCATAGGAATTCTTGTTCAGTATTGAAAAAACTTCCTTTCATCCTGAACTTCTTTTTCTCACAATCTATTTTTTTTAAACCCTTGCCTTCCATCTTGGAATCAATACTATGTATTGGTTTCAAGGCAGAAGAGTGGCAAAGGCTAGGCAATGGGGGGTAAGTGACTTGCCCAGGGTCACACAGCTGGGAAGTTTCTAAGGTCAGATTTGAACCTAGGACCTCCAGTCTCTAGGCCTGGCTCTCAATCCACTAAGCTACCCAGCTGCCCCCCTCTCTCAATCTTTTAATCTATTTCCCTTCCCCAAAATGTATCTTTCCCTAGATGGCATTATTCAGGCACTCATCACCTCTTCAAATTATGACAGTAGCTTCCTAATTGGTCACTCTGCCTCAAATCTTTTCCAACACCAGACTATCTTCCCACAACTGCCAAAAAGATTTTCATTAAGTGTAGATTGAACCATGTCACTTCCCTGCCTAATAAATATAAATGGTCCCTATTGCCTCTGGAATTAAATCTATTTTTATTGAGTTCTTTAAAAAAAGTTTTTAATAGTGATTTCTATTTCTTATATCATCATAGTTACCCATAGTATTTCTCCCTGATCCTATCCCAAAGAACCATTTCATATAAAAAATAGGACAATTCATAGATATGTTAAAAAAAATTCTTAAAGCCTATGCACCTTCTGTCTCCAAAGAGGTGGGTTGAGAGTTTCCTGTCATAACTCTTTGCTGTAGTCCTGTTCTTATAATTTTATTACATTTACTTCTGATTTTCTTTTTCTTTTTAGTGTATGAATATTCTTTATATTCATTCTATTCCAAACTAGACACTATACATATTGTTTCCTGGGCTCTACTTATTTCATTCTGCATCAGTTCATATTGATCTTTCCATGCTTCTCTGTAATCACTATACATGTCATTTCTTATAACAAAGCAATAATCCATTATATTCATGTACCACACTTTGTTTTGTCATTCTCCAATTGAAATATTTCCATTCTGTTTATTATTCTTTTCTATCACAAAAGTACTGTTATAAATATTTTGGCATGTGTGATGACTTTCTTATCAATGGTTTCATTGGAGCATAAAAGCCCAGTAATGAAGTCTTTTTTCCAACTTCTAGAGAAATAAACAGTATCTCAGAAATGTTTGTGTGTTGTTTCACTGTTACCATTTTCTTTTATATAGTTATTTCCATGATTTGTTTTTCAACACACTCATTACTTAGGATTTCATTAATAAGTGTACATTTCAGTTTGTATCTTTTGTTTGCAGTCCCTGAATCAATTACTATTTTCATTTTGTATTATCTGTAAAAGATGTATTTATTATTCATGCAATTTTATATTTGTTTGTAATTTATCTTTTTCCTATTACATGGTCAGTTTTTTCAAAGCAAAAATTGATACAAAATATATATATACTTTCGCTGTTCTGTTTAGAAGACCCCATTAAGTCTTTCAACTCTAGTTCAACCAGTACATTTTTCAGTACAAAAAGATATTGAAGTCACCTGTCACTCTTGTGTTACTGCATTGTGTTACGTGAATCTATTGTGTTGTCTTTTTGTACCTCGAAATATATTTTTTTATGAATTCAGATTCTGAGCTTTTTGGAGAATACAAGTTTATTACTGATATTATTGGGTTTGTTTTTGTTACCTTTGGCTCATTTTAGCATAATGTAATTTAGTTACATTTCATTTTTTTGAGTGTTTTGCTTCATCAGTTAACATGATTATAACTTCTGGTTTGGGGGGATTCTCTTCATTAATAGTAAGTTTTTTCCCACCCTCTCAACTTTATCTTGCATATTTTTTTGTTTCTCATAAGTAATAAATAATAGTCTTTTTTATTCAATTTACTCCTCTTTTTCATTTTATTGGATTATTTGTATTGGATTATTCAATTCATATTTAAATTTAATTCATATTTAAAGGTATGAGATTTAGCTTTATGTTTTCTTCTGTCTCTAATACTATGTATTTTCAAGTTGTGATTGTTTTTCTTCTTCAAATATAAATACAATATTATGTTCCTTCAATTATAGCACCTTAATTATTTTTAAAGACTATTTGCATTAGCTCTCTTTTCTTTATCCCTTATTCTCTCCTTTAATTTTTTTACTCCTTTGACTTTGGAATTTCAACTGTACATTAGTTTTTCTCTCCTGATTTTATCTGGTTATAAAGTTCTCTCCCCTCCTTTTTTCCCTCTCAGGAGAGTAAATACCCACTTTCTCTCCTCCCCTTCAACTATCTCATTCTGTTTTTAAATTTTTCATTTTCATGTACCTTTCCAGAAAGGATTTATCTCATTTCCCTAATTATCTGTCATATATTTCTATCTATTCAAGATGTACATTGTCTTATTCATGGACCTTATAATTATCTGTTTAGTGTCTTTATTCCTCATGATATCAAAAATTAAAAGGTGTCCATTGATAGTTTTCTCCTCTAAGCATTTTCTTTCACTGCCTCATAAGGCTTACTCTACAAATTCTCCTCTTCCACTGTCTCTTACTCTCAAAACAATATCATTTTCTTCCCAATATCAGAGGAGATTTTGCTGTAGGGTAGATCTCATTGTCACTATATTCCTAATTATGCAGTCTACCACTGATCATCTCCTATGGTCACTTTTCCCTCCCATTTGCTTAAATATCTCTTTCCTGGATCCATGCCCTTCCTATTTACTCAGATATTCCCCTGGAGTTCCAACCCCACTCTTTCCCTAGTAGAATGGATACACTTTTCAAGGACCAAAAACCCCAAACCACATATGGCACAAGTACCCTATCTCCCTTCACAGAGTAGGTCTTTTCCCATAAAAAATATTAAGTAGTAGAATCCCCTCACATCACCAAAGCAAGGCCTCTTTCATTTCATTCCTCCTTAATACTTGGCCCATTAAGGGAACCAAGATGGAGGATTAATCCAGAGTCTTCTGTGTCACCACTAGAATCCTCTCCTACCAAGATTAAAATATACCACAAAATGAATACAGGAGTGAAAGGATCAACAAGGAGACAGAGTGAAACAACTATCAAGAAAAGAAAATTATAAAAGGTAGGCAGAGAATAACTGGGGCACTGGAGTGAGAGGAGAGCAGAGTCAGCAAGAGGCTGTAGCATGGAGAGAAGAGCAAGCCACACACTCCCCAAAATCACATCTGCTGTCCAAGGTTTGGAACTGTGAAGGGTTAAATTTTGTGGTAGGAGTTTGAACAAAAGTCGGGAGAGTAGTTTGGTAAAACACTAAACACTTAGTTTATTTTAAGAAAAGTTCAGACAGTAAATAGAAAGGAGGAAAATGAGATAACTCTTTTATCTATATCTAAGATCCCAGTCCTAACTAAAAATTTCTAAAAAACCCAAAATCTATCTGCCTTAAAGGGAAGTGTCTTCTGCCAGGCCAGGCCTGGACTATCTACCTACTCTGTCTATCTAATAATATACCCACTATCTAACTACCTATCTAAGTTAATCAATAAGCAATAATCAATAAGGCTGTTAAGGCCTTAAATCTGTTTTCTCTATCCACAACTGTTATTTAGTCAAAACCTCCCAGTCTCAGAGAGAGCCAGAAACTCTTGCTCCTTTCCCCAGTGGGTCCAGAGACAAAATCCCCTTTCAACTGCCTACAACTCACCTACCAACTGTCAGCTACACCCTCCTAATTGTCATCAACTGACAGCCTGCACAGCAGGGGGGTTCTTACTCAGAAATCTTTTTGCTCCCTTGTCTCTTAAAGAGAAAAAGGGAGAGATTTAGGAAAACTCTCTTAATAGAACCTAAACCCATGCCAACATTCAGATCTGAGATCCTGCCTGGGCAAATAGTGGTAAAAGCCAACCCACACTCCTTGAAATTTCAAACATTTAGAGAAGCCCAGAGTCACAGCCCAATGCAGAATGAGCTGAAGTGGGCCAATCCATGTGGTCCCAGAGCAAAGCCAGGAATCCCAGTCTGGGCTTGGGAAAAAACATAGTTCACAATTTGGGGTGAGGACACAGTTCACAGCCCTGCCCCCACCAGGAGTGGAGCTCCAAGACAGGGCAATCAAAGGTGTCCATAATTGGATCAAGTACACAGTGAGATCAAAAACTTGAGCCTAAGTCTGGGGCTAGACTTTGATCAGCCCCTGACTTGATCAAGTTCAGAGTGAGATCAAAAGCTTATGCCCAAGCCTGAGGCAAGTCTTTAAGTTATCAGCATCTCAAGAGTCAACTGGATCAGCAGGGTGAGGGGGCCCTCAGAGCTCTTAGCCCTCAGACAATCACATGATCCTTCAAAAACTGAAACTGTTAAAAACTCAGAAAATAAGTTAAAAATAATATCAAGGAAGCACTGAAATTTGAGGATACCCCAACTTCCCAGAAAACAGATCATACCTATAATTAGATAGGAAAATGAGAAAACAAAAAATACACCTAACTCTAAAGAAGTTTCATGGAGATAAAGAACAAAGTATAGATACAGAAAGGGGCAATGAGAGGATAGGAAATACATGCAAAATCTAAAAAAATATATGAATTAGACACAGATTCTAGAAAAACTCAAAAAAGACTTCAAAAGCCAAATGAGAGAATAAAAAAAATTGGGAAAGAAATGAAAGTGATGCAAGGAGAAATGGTACAATTGAAAAAGGAGAACCAAAAACTGACAGAGGAAAATCAGGTGTTAAAAATAAGAATTGACCATCTAGAAACTACTGATTTCATGAGAAACCAATAAACAATAAAGCAGAATCAAAGGAATGAAAAAAAACAGAGGAAAATATGAAATATCTTATTGAAAAAACAAATGACCTAATAAATAGATATAGGAGAGACAATCTGAGAATCATTGGACTACCTGAAAGCCACGATCAAGAATACTTGCTCCATTATTATCACCTACTCTCTGGCAGGATCTTCTCTTACTGATACCACAGGGATGTCATTTTCTTCATTGCTAGCCTACATTTTGGCATATCACACTTTTTTCTCTCTCTCTGTTCCCTTCCTACCCTTATCCTCTCATATTGTAAAAACACAAAACAACTTTGTTTCACTTGTGACAGTGTGTCATCAGATTTTGTCCATAATAGTCTAGGCTTGCCTATTCACCATGACCTCCACTGGACTTCTGCCTACACTTGTATCTCCTTGTGTACATTTAGGAAAAAAAAGCTTCTTGCAATTTTCTCTGTTGCCATTCTGATGCTGTTGCTGTCCTTTGTTGCTTTGTTTATTTATATGTATTTACTACGATATTTCTGTGATCTAGGATTTTCAAGAAGCAAATAATTTCTTCAATTCTGATTTTATTTCTAAAAAAAAAGATTTCAAATGCTTCTTTATTATTGAATCTCCATCTTATTTCATTTATATTAAAATCATATTTGCCAGGTAGGTCATGCTGAATTGATCCAGAACTCTATTGTTCTTTGAAACACATTATTCCATTCCTTCCTGCATTTTCTGATGGAGGCAGACTGGTCTTGTGTTACATGAATTTCCTTTTACTTGAAAGTCTTTCTCCTGTTTGCTTTTCAGAACCTCTTGTTTCTGAATAGAAGAGCTAAATTTAACCTCTGTGTCTTAAAATTTTCAACCTCATTTCTTTGGGTTTTTTGTTTTGTTTTTCTAGAAGAGGAATGATTTCTTTCATTTGCTATTTCATTTTTTATGCTCAGATGTTCTAGGCAGTCCTTTTGTATTATTTCTTGCATTCTGGTGTTCAAGTTTTTAATCCTGACATTTTGTCTTAGGTTGTCTCTATGCATCTTATTTTCAAGGTCAGTATACTTTGCTTTTATAGTGAGGATATTTTCTTTTTGTTATTATTTTTAGCTTCTGTGCTTCTAAACTTCTTAAGTCAAACACTTCTAAATAGATGCATTCTCAATCTTGGTTCTTTCTTTTATTTCTCCATGAGAAAGCCACCAGATTACATTTTTTTCATTTCCGCCAGTTATTTTTTTTTCTGTTTAGGCCATCAAGTTTGATCTCAGAATTCTCATACATTTTTGAATGGTTCAGAAATAGTATGGTTTGAGTTTATGTTCTCCTCACATTCCACAGTATTCTCTTATTCAACATGGTATATAATTTTCCTTTGTTTTATAGAATTTATTAATAGAAGACTAAACTCTTTACTGAGATCTGGAACCCTGTCTGTGGTCCTATTGTTAGTGTTTTCACCGTTTATTTTTTTGCTCATATCTAAAGTCATTTTCTGCCTTTGGTAATTCCCATCACACCTCTCCTGCCACCTACACTTTTATTTTCTACTGTTATTTACTTTGTGACTATCTTCCCTCTACTGGTGATTTCTGTGGGAGGCTGGTGTTTTAGCTTTTTCCCATTCTGAGAAATCTATGGCTCTTCAGCCTAGATATGTGGCCTAAGTGACTTTTGGATAGACAGAGCAAGATGCAAGTGGTTTCTGAGTTCTTTCCTTCAAGCTTAGCGTAGTGTTGAACAACTCTGCTCCACACATATACATACTGTGTCGTCCCACTCTCTCTGTTTCTTGATTCTCTAGGCTTGCACCAAAAGCTCAAGAACTGCTGTTTTGTTGCTATAAGGTTGTCTACCTTAGCACCAGCAGTTTGGAGCTTTGTAGCACTGGTGCTACAGGATTGTGTCCTGAAAGGCTATCACAACTCTTGTAACCTTTTTCTCTTAAAGGACTCCTGAAGGACTGTCTATTGCAATGAAATTCTTTAGCCTGAAACTGTGATTTCCATGGCACTGGAAAGAGGAAGTACTGAAGTTTGGGGGTGAATTTTTGTTAAAATGTCCCTATTTTAGGTTTGCTACTACAGCCTCACTGCCAATAGTCTGAAAGGTAGAGGAGGGAGACTCTGTTCAATGTCAATAAACAACACTTCTGGAGTACTCCTTTACTCTTTTTTGGCAGGGAGGAATTATGGTTGTCCCAGACCATGGAGATAGCTGAAATTGCTTTATTTCTTTTTTTGGTGAAGTTTGGGAAGTCAAAACTGAGAAAAGTTTGTATTCCAAAATGTTGCTCTTGTAACTTAGAAGTATTTCTTTTTAGCTTTGAAAGACCTTTATAACCTGGTCCCAGCTTATCTTTCTTTAGATTATGTGAGTAGTCTAATTTCCCTCCTGTGCTTTATAGTCCAGCCAAATTAACACTCTATGATTCAAACATAACATTCTATGTCTTATCTCTATGCATTGGTACTGGCTTGCCACATGTCTAAGGTGAATTCTTCCTTTACCTCTGCATCATTGAATCTCTCTCTTCCTTTAAGAAACTCTTCAAGAGCCACCTTCCAGGAGAAGCCTTTTCTAATCCCTCCCTAACAACTGTTTGTAGTCTCCATTCCTAACTCACATTAATTCATAATGTATTCTTAATTTTTAATCTGGTCTCAATCTTAATTCTTTTATATGTGTGTGTATGTGTATACACTTGTCTCCCTCCTTATAATACAAAACTTCTGCACAGTAGGAATCACTTCATTCCTTGTATTTATATAGTCAGCACTTACCCTAGTTCCTGGTATATAGTAGCTTTTTGATTGATTGTCTATTCTTCCTTCATTAATTCTTCAAATTCTGAGAAAGCAAGAGTTTTGGTGATAATTGCCCTAAGAAGTGTTGATACAGAAACATTGGAAGCTATTTTTGAAGGTTCTTCTAAGAAAATTTCTCTTTCCCAGTGTTTGGCCTTTATCATTTGTTAAAAAAGGAATAGAGATAATGATGGAGATATATGTATGTGATGTGTATCCGTATCTGTGATCTGACCTCTTGATTTCTTTCTTTCTATATCTCATCTCTTGGCATTACTATTCCTTCTAGATATTATAGGATGGCTGGTATATAGATCTTAGGGATAGTATAGATGAAGGAGGGATCAGAGCCCAAGACCTAAGCCAACTGCAGTTGGCGAAGGAGGAACACCCACTCCTCTCACACTAGCTGTTGCTGTAATCTATCCCTTTTCTCCCTGACAGGTTTGGTTGGTTAAACCTGTCAGTAACTCCTTTCTAATAGTTTCCCAGGTTGGGATCCTTGAGAGGTTAGGAAGATGGTTGAACTCTTTACGTCCAATCTGAGGTTGGATTGATTGATAATAGGCTATTGATTGGCTTTGGAAATTATTTGAGAACTGACTGCATAATTAATCTTCCCTTCCTAAGGGTTGTGATAGAATAACCACTCAGGAAGGAACTTTCTGTTAAATCACTGTATTATCTATTGATGGGGAAAGGATAACAAGGTATTAGGTTTGGGGATTGGAAACCCTATTGTTATATTTGGCTACTAAGCTAATCATTGATCAGGACTGGAGATTGCTAGAGGCTTGAGGTCTTCACCCTCTCACTATCTCTGATCTGACTGGCCACAGCCAAGCCAGAGAATAGGGAAGGTTATTGATGTAGATATGGATTGATGATATGTATATTCTCTCAGCTCTACTATCAATGATATTGATGGCTCACTAGCTCTCTCAGTCAAGCACAGGATAAAGGTTTAGGTTCAGGCCTACCCTTTCTTCCACCCTTCAACCATTCTTCACCTCCCTCTGCCCAGTTCTTGATCCAAAAATGTTTGCTCAAGTCCCAGCTCTGAGTTCTGAGACTTCACAACAGTAGTTCTTAGGGGGTATTTATAGGGTGGGGGCCAACCAACATTTGCCCTTGGCTCACAGCACCTGGGAACATTCCAAATCTCTCAACTGCCATCCCTGTCAGTCAAAGTGGCATCCAACTTACCCCAGATTAATGATTTTAACACATTTCACCTTCCCTTCATATATGATGGAGACATTTTTTAAACTCCATATATATATATATCAGATCAGCCTGGATCCCTGAAAGCACAAAAATACATTAGATGTGATGAGACTGTCTTAGAAAGAAATCCAGATCTTTGGAGCATCTGTGGACTAAACCATAGCTCACTAAAAGACTTAAAACATTGAACAAGGAAGCTGTGATCTTTTCAAAATTCTAAGTAGTAAAATTCTAGAGGAAACACCATTGTCTTATTTGTACAAACATTATTTTGAGGAAAGATTTAAAGAAAATCTTAACTAAGGAAGGTAGAATATGATTGCTATGGAAAATGGGATATATGAACATCTTAAATACTTACTTTTCTGATACATTCCTTTGGTAAAGGAGAGCCATGATGCCTCAAGGTATATGATATCCCCTTTACTATTAAGATCTTTGCTATTAAAAGCCTAATTCCCAAAAAACAAGAAAATAGTTTTATTGCCTTGTAATAAATATTTTTAAGAAATATAAATCAAATGAAATATAAATCTATATGGTTCAGGGGCAAGCTCTAAGAAGTTGGGATGTGAAAAGGATGTCTTAATCAATTGCTTTCCACTTCTGCACCTGGATAAATTGAGCTGTTCTGAGTCATCAGCTTTACCACCAGCTTAGATACCAATGCAACATCCAGGTGTAGATGGTTAAAGAGAATTCCATTATGCACTCCTGAAGCCCTCTCCTCATGGTGCAGAAATGTCACTTAACAGAGATATATTTTGAAGCAGACAGCACCAGCCTTAAGGTATGTTAGGAAACTTTTTTGGAATATAATCTTTCTCACAACTGAGCAGAGTTGAAAGCATGGCACTCCTACAGCCTATCCTTCACAGAATATAAATGGAAACAGATGTCAGTGAGCAAACTCAATTTTTTCAGCAGGTTCACTGCAGTGTGTTTGTAAAAGGCCTATTGCCAAGACTAGGAGTTTGTTGCTTTTGGATTCATTCACCAGGTGTTCTAAGAGCTTATTCATGGTGCCCATATTCCTGAGACTTAATCATGTAATTTTCTACCAGGTCCAGAGAAGTCACAGAGCGAATAATGCTTTATAGAAACAACAAGAAGTAAAGGTTGGAGATGGTAAGGAAAAATGAGGTCAGATAGGAAGCATAGGACCTCACAGAGAAAAAGAAATAGTTGCATTTTTTTTACATTTAGACTGAATCTATCAAGAAAACTAATGATATAACTCCCATGAACTGCATGCAAATCAGAGCATTAATCTCCAGCAAAATGTTTTATGTTATAGAAGCCCACAAACAGATTTGCTTCAACTGCGGTAAATCAAATATGGTAGGTAGTTTTCTTTGACTGATGAGTATACATGCCACTGGCAGGAGGGCAGTGACATATGGAAGAGCAATAAATATTTTCTCTGACATTTCAGCAGCCTTTGCACAATGACACTAAAGGAAGATAGAAGACTTCAGGTGAAAATACAAGCCCATTCCCTATTAGTTGTCTTGTCATTGTCACTATAGCAATAGCACCACTGTTTGGCTGTAGGCTCTGGGTTCAGTCTTAAACAAACTGCACTTGAATTTAAAAAAAAAAATGTATTGTTCAGTGAGACTCTAGAAGTCATTATTTGAGATACCTGTCTTTAAGTTACCTATCTATACAGTATAACTTATAGTCCCCAATATGCATTCTTCTGGCTGAGCCGTTTCTCCCTGTCTTTGCCTATTCAGCTTAGAGGGTGAAAAAAGTTTCAAATCCCAGTTCTCACACTTAATAGTTATATGATCATGACACAGTGTCTACCATAAAAAGGATCATTGGTTAAGAGCTACAAGGGACTAGAAAGGCCAAGTAGTTAATACAAAAGTCTCATTTCCATAGATGAGGAAACTAATCCCCAAGGGAGGCTAAATGATTTAGTCCCCAAGGTTACATACTTGGCCCATAATTAAGACTTTTGGACTCTGAAGGATTTAAATTAATTTCCAACACTCCAAGTATTTTATTTTATAAATAAAGAATAAAAAGGTAATTATCTAACAAAATAAAACACCACATGTATAGATTCTCCTGCCATTCACCTCATGCCACCTCCACCAAACCCATCAGATCAAGAGTGCGAGAAGCAGCATTACACACAGTTTATAACCTCTCTACGTCAGCATGTAACATGAGGAGAGTGGGGTACTGGGAATTGTAGTTTTTAGGGTAACAGAGATACTAATTACATAATCCCCCCTGTGATTCCTATGGCAAATAAACATATAGAAACCTCCCAGATTTACATGCCTTGTTTCCCCATGGAATCAGTACACATAATCAATTTATATCTCTAAAGATCTAACTACAGGTACATACAATATTGCACTTTATAAGCTGAAATTAAAATAATTTGGAGACAAGAGGAAAATAAAAAGAAAGAGAACAAAACCAATGATTGCTAGGCACATTGACAAAAAGCATAAGATAGTACATTCAAAATAAATGCATTCAACCCCCCACAGTTTGATTTTACTACATCCCAAAATTCATTCTGGACCTAGTGTAGTGTGCATTTCTGCAGGCATCTCTGGTGCCTTCTCCAAATAGTTCACTTTCTTGATTTAAGGAGGTAGCAAGTTTCTTATCCTAAAATTATTCTCAAAGAAAAATATTTATAAAACCAGAATTTTATGATAATAATACAATATCCCATGAGGAGGGTGTTGACAAATACATGGATCACTCAGGGATACATGGCTGAGTCATGAGGTATTTGAATCAATTATAAAAAGGAAGTCAAAAACATAAAGAAAACCAAATAGAAGAAAAGAAAAAAATCAAAATTAAATAGTATATAAAAATTCTGAGTAAGCAAGAATAAGCCCATAAAAGGTCCTAGAATCAGAGCCCAATAAAGTGATTTATGTCCCATAAGCCTGTAGGACCATTGCAGCAATATGTACTTACCCAATTAGCATCCAGGACTACAGAAAATTGCCACACTTATTAGAGACAGAAAAAGGACTCGATTTTTGCAGTAAATTGGAAATATCATTCCCTGGTCTGATTTTACCTTAACTCTCAGGGATAGGAAAGCCAGAATTATAGCTAAACTGAGGTACTTTGTCTGAAACTGTCCCAGGGAAATCCTGCATCTGATGCTGTCAAACAGCCACTTCCTTGAACCCAAAAACAAGTCATCTGTCTTGGTGCATATTTTCATCAATCTCATTGGGACTGGTTGGTCTCCTTTGACCTTGTGCTTCTTGGTGCTGTATAATAGCTCTTTTGTTGTCCCTTCTTCTGGAATCAGACACAATCATTAGTCAAAGTCCCATAATTTTTAATAATCAATGGCAAGTTTCCCTAGTCTAAAGCTTTTGGGAATGCATTAATATTAGAGCTAATAGATATTGTAAACAGTGCAAAATAAAAAAAAAAAATTAACAACATGTGCTTCAAGTACAAAAAATGAGAGAAACGAGAGAAACCAGAAAACTCAAATATTCTATTGCACATACAAGGAAAAACAATAATAATTTTTTTTAAAAATCAAAAGTATATAGTTCATAGTCATTAACACACAGTGTTTGCCCAGGAGAGGTAAAATACAAAGGACTTTTTACCCAAAATTGAGATCCATTTTCATAAGGTAACCAAGCACCTTGGGAAACCCTCCCTCCTTTGGTATGAGACTGTAACAGCTATAAAAGGCATGTCTTTATATGTCCCATCCATTGCAATGTGGAGATGAGGAATACAATAGTG
The DNA here is from genome assembly GCF_016433145.1 of Gracilinanus agilis. Lineage (NCBI taxonomy): Eukaryota > Metazoa > Chordata > Mammalia > Didelphimorphia > Didelphidae > Gracilinanus > Gracilinanus agilis. The sequence goes on along the minus strand of NC_058132.1, from coordinate 382,430,708 downwards.
AAAATCACTTCTGATGTCTCATTCATTACATTTTCATAAATGTGGAGGTGGGGAATATAATAGTGCTATAGCACTTTAATTCAACTACTATATGGACCTGTATATTTGGAATTGGAGAGATGCCATTTAAAAGTATGTTATATATTTCCTACGGACACGTGGGGACTTTGAAACTTTAAATGGGACCAGAAGGGGAGTTTAAAATCTCAGAACTCAGGGTTTTCAAAAAGACTTTGTATCTTACTGCATTTTGCTGATAGTTTCATAAATTAATTTTGTTTATTTTGTTGATTTTCCTGTTGCACTGAATCATTTTAAGTTAATGAAGTTTGTGGCTGCTAGATTAATTCTGTTTATGATTTTATTGTAACTCCCAAATAATGAGAAAAATCTATTAGAACTGGTAAGAGGTTTTGACCAGCTTGTTAATCTGGTACACATATTATATTTCCTACACATTTTTTAAAGTTGTAAATTGCCTTATGTATACTGGATTTATAGGAGCACATGTCTTTTAAGTTTTTATTCTATCTTGGTAATTGTGTTCAATCTTGGAGAGTTTGATGCCTGCCTTGAGATTTAAATTGTAATTTTATGAGAGGTCTTTTAAAAATTTACTTTAGATGCCTAGTACCCTTCTGTATAAATGAAAAGGTTTTTATGTATTTATTTTAAAGAATTGTTGTCTTAAAGGATAAGCTTTATATATTTTATTGTTAAGAATTGTTGTCTTATATTTATTTTTATATTAGTCTATGTTTTAGCCTCTTTTATCAGAAGGGTCTAGAATTCTTGAGGATAATTTAGACCAGAAGTTTTTTTGTTTTTTTTTTTTTTTTAATATCAGATTTTTATATGGAAGCAGTAACAGAATTTGTTGAGAAACTCAGCCAAGGTTTACAAGTTGGAACAAGTATATGATTTTTGAACATCATTGTTTATTGTTTTAAAATGTGTTATTAGAAATTAGGGTACTCTATTTGAATGTGCATTGTGAATCTGCTATTACACTCATAGAAAATGTCATTTTTGAGTAACAAAACCTTTCACTAGTTCTAAGCTATATATATATGATTTTTAAAACTTTTTTTTAATTAGAGCAATTGATTTTTCCTTTTTCTCATCTTGTACTGGAAGTACATATATAATCATTATTTATCTTTTTTATTTTACAGTGATGTAAGCTTAAAGCAAATAAATCCCAGAAGAGCCTGAGATTTGGGAACCTGTCATAATTGTTAAATGCCTCTCTGCCTGATTCCAGGAGAAGGGAATATAAAAGCCCTTAATAGTACTAAGAAAGCACAAGGTCACAGAGACTTGACTAAAAATATCTGCATGGATTGCAAAAGTTCTATGCCAATCACTTAAGGGCTTGAGATTGGAGTCCTGGAGTCCCAGTCTTTTCTAAAGCTTTTTAGGACGTGGGTCCCCTCAACTTAAATTCCTAGAGAAGCACCTAAGGTTGGTTATTTATTTGGCTCACTTCCCTGAAAAGTTGATGGCAAATCAGATCAGAGAGAGACGTTTCTCTTAACTCTCTTATATATAGAGGGAATGGCAGTGTTCTATAAGTCCTGGCCCTAAATGGGTAATTTCAAACTGCTTAAATCACTTTAAATTGGGCCTTGATTCAAGGTTTATTTTCCTTACATTTTTTTGCACATTTTACATTTTATTCACAAGTTAATTTTTTTCCTTTTTTTTTAATTGTATTCTTTTTATTTTTTTATTATTTCTTTTGCCAATTGATTTCATACAACCCCCGTGACTCAGCCATGCATCCGTAACTGACCTGAGGTACCCTTTTTAAGGAAAAAAGGTGTGTTTAGAATTTTCCTCAGGGGGATGTGTGTTACATTTTTAAAACAAAAAAATACAAAAAATATATGTATTTTTAACTCTTTTAGGAGTGATTTCAGGGGGAAATATATAATTCTTTGAAGGAAATGTATGTTTTATAATCTATAATGTAAAGTTTAAACTCTTTGAAAGTAATTTCAGGATAAGGACCTTGCCATCTCCCCAGAATCCAGACGACAAACCTGTTTGGTGAAGACACCATGAAGATGCCTAAAAAGCCTTCACTGGATCATGAAGATCCAATTTGAACTTTGGGGTGCAGTTGATTGAACTATGGGGAGTTGAAATTGAGTGAATACAATTGTTTTGAATGCGCACTATTATACCAATAGGGGACTGCCCCCAAATTGGCTTATTGTCAATGCGTCTAGTTTTTATTCATTTCTTTTATCCCCTAAATTCCTAAAATTTAGGAGTTGTCTATGTCTACAGATCCAGCGAAGAAAAAGGGCCAACCTTTATTTTTCCAGATCTCAGGGGGAATTGTATATTTGGATTTGGGGAATGCCATTTAAAAGTATGTTATATATTTCCTATGGAAACGTGGGGACTTTGAAACTACATTTCCTATGATTCCTCATGGCAAACAGGAAGTATGATGATGTAAGAGAGGGGATAAAACTCCTGGGTCAGGAGGAAGTCTCTCTCTTAGCTACTGGGTGCGGGAAGATACAAAAAGTAAAAATGGCTGAGGCAATGTGAATTCTTACAGGCGTGTGTTCTAATGATTTTATCCCTATCAGCATGGCTTTAATTAAACTACTAATTTCTCTTATTATCTCAGTCTTTATCATTTTTAATCTTAACAGACCCTTACCTTATATTACAAACAACTCAAAGGCAAACAAATGATCAGTCAGAGGTAATGGCACTCCTAGATATCAATTTAAATTGTTAGGTCATTAAATTCTCCAAAAGCTGTATACAGCTTGTAACCAGTTTGATGGAATCCATCCATCACCATTTATGTGATAATTAACAGAGGCAAAATGGAACAAAATGCCATTTAGGCAACATATGACCTCAATGGATCTGGTGACAAACAAAGCATCAATAAGAACCTATGTTTTGCCATGGAAAAAGGTTTGTACAAGTAGACTATGGCCTTTTACAATGGTATTTTCTCCAGTCCAGTCATAGGGGTGTAAAGTTGAAAAGACCTTGTATCCCTTTAAACTACATTACCCAAAGTCCCTTTCACCATACCCATAATTCCTTAAGCCTTTTCCTATTGGTTGTGGGTTTCATGGGCTGTTTGGATATGGTTGTTGTAGGTGTAGTGACAAGGCTTTTTGGAGAGGAGGTGGCTTAGTAAAAGGGTGAGTTGGGACTCTTTCCCTGCACTTTTAATAAAATCCTTATAAATATCATACTTTGGAGGCATTGAATATTAATTTTAAAATTTACAGTTGGTGACCTTATGAAGGGATACTCGGATTCCCTGTGGAAATAGTTCCCAGCTGCGCCCTCCCCCAGCAGCGAAGCTTTCTGTTGTTTTTTAAACCTTTGCTGAGAAGCTGCCTCCCACTTTTTCCCTGATCTGTGCATTTTCCCTCCCAGGTGTCCTTCACACACCTTCCCCACCCTCTCCACCCTTGCGCTGGGCCCTCAGCCCACTGCCACCTCTGGGATCCTTCCATACACTTTTCTCACGTTCCCTCGCCTGCCAGGCCAGACAGGGTTTAAAAGTCTCAGGCTGCTTTCAGCCAGTACCAGACTTAAGCTGCTTTATCTACTATTGAGTTTTCCTGCCACTACTCGACCCTTTTAAGATCATCCAGCTGGCCTGCCTACTACTTCTGTGACTGGTAAGCTTTAAAACACCCCACCCCCTAGCCCCTGCACAAGAAAGAGCCTTTTAAGCTTGAAAAAAACCCTAATCTCTGCTGGGCTTTTTGCCTTGATGTGGGGAGGTCCTGACCTTTTTTCAGCCACCTCAGCCTGCTTTCTAGCTTCCCTGCCCAACTTGGGTTTGAAAAAAAAAAGCAAGGTAGCTGCTTCAACTCCCAGTTTCTGACTGCGAAGGCTTTAGAGCAAATCTGCCCTGTTTTGTAGCCATATCCTCCATTTTTGGTTTCTGGCAAACACAGTCACACCCCTTGCTTGCCACCTTTACCCTTCTCTGCTGTACTGTGAACACTTAGCCAGCAGAGATCAATAGAGAGCAAAAAAATTTTTTTTTCCTTTTTTCTGTTTTCTTCCCCCTTCTTCCTGCTGAGCTATAGTGGGTTTTTCCTTCTGCCACAAAAGGGCAGCAACACCAAATAAGTATATAAATAAATAAAGGCTTTAATTTTTTTAATTAAAAAAATTAATAGTATTAAATAAAANTGGGGAGGTCCTGACCTTTTTTCAGCCACCCCAGCCTGCTTTCTAGCTTCCCTGCCCAACTTGGGTTTGAAAAAAAAAAGCAAGGTAACTGCTTCAACTCCCAGTTTCTGACTGCGAAGGCTTTAGAGCAAATCTGCCCTGTTTTGTAGCCATATCCTCCATTTTGGTTTCTGGCAAACACAGTCACACCCCTTGCTTGCCACCTTTACCCTTCTCTGCTGTACTGTGAACACTTAGCCAGCAGAGATCAATAGAGAGCAAAAAAATTTTTTTTTCCTTTTTTCTGTTTTCTTCCCCCTTCTTCCTGCTGAGCTATAGTGGGTTTTTCCTTCTGCCACAAAAGGGCAGCAACACCAAATAAGTATATAAATAAATAAAGGCTTTAATTTTTTTAATTAAAAAAATTAATAGTATTAAATAAAAATAATTTAAAATTTATATATACAATTATAAACTATATACTATAAACAAATTATATTTAATATAAATGAATAAATCATAATTAATTTTTTCAAACAAAACCATATTTAATTAAAAATATATATATACAATACCCTTTAGCTTGCCCCTACCCCCCAAATAAATAAACAAATCAATGTATACATTAAAAATTTATTCTATTTTCCACTTCCCTTTAATCTACACTTTTGATCACAATGCCCAGCAGCATAAATGCTACTCTACAAGAAACCCTTGCAGTTTTTGTGCAATTAGTAACTTATAGAGTTCTAGATTACTTCCTTGTTTCTATGTGGCTTGTAGTTTTCTTTTTTCTCTGGGTTGGATGGTCACAACAAAGGAGAATGCGAGCCAACATACAAGTTCAATTGAACCAGATAGTGCATCACTTACGAGCTTAAATGACAGAAGAGGATTCTCCCCAAAACAGGCCTGATTTTTGCAAACCTGTTTCCCCTAACATAGGAATATCAGGCCCCTCTACTATATCTCAGGTGCAGAAACTCCTCTCTCACACACTGAACCAATTTGCTCATGCCCTGCAACTCCTCGCTAACATGGTCTACCCACAGTCAGTGAATGATTCCTGTGCAGGCCTTTTTCCCTTAAGGGAAGTGTCCACAATAGGACCCAATGGGGATGTGGTCACATAGAAAAAACACAAGCCTTTTATGAGCCAGGATATAAAGGATTTCAAAGAAAACTGTACTACTTTTTCAGAGAAGCCCTTAACAGTAATAAAAAAATTTGATGATATTTTCTATGACTATGACCCCTCTTATAAAGGTGTAGAAAAATTGCTCGGGGTTTTCCTAATGGAACAGGAGACAATTAAAATTATCTCCCATGCTTACAAACCCCAAGGATGCAATGCAGTACACTGGCC
>NC_058132.1:382372174-382401191 GCF_016433145.1 Gracilinanus agilis | reverse complement strand
GAAATAATTAAAAGAATATATATATATATATATACACATATATATACATACATACATACATATATATATATATATATAAAACATAGACATAGATAGGCATTTCTACACGTCTCCTGGAGAAGTAACACCTCTCCTACCTATAACCAGTCCTCTTGTGTATGGCCCAGTCACAGAGCTCAACCTACTGAATTGAGAAAACCCTGGCCAGGAAATGAGCTACTCAGGGCAGAACAAAATATGCATCTTCTTTTAATTCTTTCCTTCTCGCTCCTCTAATAAAAATATCTGTTCAGGAAAAGGAAACTGAGGATCATGTACCCGAAACATCTCATAACTCATTAACTGCGTATTTCCTTTCATAAAAAAAAATAATTAATCACATAAGCAGAACCATAGAAATAAGGGAACCATAGAAAGTGATTTTCTGTTGTGTGTGTGTATGTATGTAAGTATATAGGTATGTATAGGATACACATTTAAGTATAATATGAATTAATATTTTTCCAATCTGTAACATTTGTCTCTTTCTGAGGTATAAATCCTCACCCTTTAATTTTAATAATGATCTGGAGAGCTGATTTGAGCTGGCGCCAGCACACTCCTGTCTGGAACTACAGTTGTCCAACTCTAACGCCAGGGTTCTTTCCACCTTTGCTATTCAAGTTCTAAATGAAGTTGCAAGCAAGGAAAGTAATATAGAAAGAGGAACATGATAATAGGGAAATAGAGTTAATAATATAGAAAGAGTAGCATGAAAATGTCAAGAAATCAAATTTTACAAGAGACCAGTAATTCAGTTAAATATATTGTCCACACTATTCTAGGCAATATACTACAGTTTAGGAAGTCCTGTGCACACTCAACCTATTATTTTTGTTATCCAGCAAAAGACTGAACTCCCCTAGGGCCTAGACTGACTCATGAGTGTTAGAGGAAGAAAGGGAAGATGTAATCGTAGGAAATTTCCATTTATTGAAAAGTACAAGATTAAATAGAATAGAGGAAAAGAGGAAAGGAATTTATGTTTTGAATGTAAGAAACTACTTTAACAGAGACAAATGATACCGTGTTATATCCAATAGAAAGTATAGCCAAAGAGCTTAATTTATGGGCATAAATTTAAGAAAACTAGATTTTTTTCTGTCACCTCAGACTACTGACTTGTTGTACAATGTTGTTAGTCACTAATCATTTCTAGTCCTGAATTTCAATAAAATGAAGTTGAAATCCCCAGGCTTACCTGCAAGAAAGAAAAAAAAAGAAGAAGGTAATGCTTCAGTAGTCAAGGGAAATCCTGCCCTTGTTTTGTAGACAATCCATAAAGTGGATAATTGAGAATGATTTGCATATAGGCATTTGTTCAGCCAAGCATACAATGTTTAGACATTATCATGTCATTCAAAAGCTTCCACATAGCTTTTTATTGTCCCTAATTCTTAAACATAAAGGGCTCAATAGAAGCTAGAACTTGCTTATTTAATCTGAGCATCTAGGAATTTGTAGGAAAAAGACAAAGACAAGCATGTGATCCACAGGGATGAATTCAAAGAAAGCTATGAATTTTCCCCCTATTTTTACTAGTACTGCTTTGGGTAAAATTTGAAAAGAAAAACTACCAACAGCTTTCTAAAAACCTATATCCTGCAGTGGGTGGGAAGGGGGCAGATTGACAAGTGTTCAGGGTGAAGACAGAATGAATAATTTCACTTAGCTGTACTCAACAATGCAGATGCAGTGTTAATTAGCCCACAACCAGAGTCCTTTTATATTCACTTGGAAACCCTGGCCTGAAATACTGCTCCAGTGGGAGTAGAACATTATCAACTTCTATGAAAACAACTTGAACAATGCTAAAATAAGTCCCAGTTTCAATTAGGTTAATGATGCTATAAAGAGATTATATATATAGAAAGTCCCAAATTTGTTTCAACAAATTGAATAGTCATACTAGAAGTTTCCAACTTTCAAACGAGTTATGTTTGTACACTGCTCATTCACAGCCTGCTGTTGTATAGCACTGTGGAATGAGCAAGGCACTTCCAGAGAGCTCCATTGCATGATTCCCAGATTCATAGTTCTGGAAGTTCCAGTTGTTTCACATAATATATTTAACCCAAATATCTTCTATTAATCATTCTGGGAAACTTTAAGTATTCAGTGATTTGTTTAAGGTCAGCAGTATAGTCCCAAAGTGTTTGGGAAAGTTCTGCTCAGTAAGATTCTGCTTATCCACAGCAAAATTCTAATCGAGGCAAGGGAATGAGGAAGCAACGTGGTGTCATATAGAAAGAGCACTAGACGAGAAGAAAAAAGACCTGATTCCAGCTCTAGCCCTAGTACTTGCTAGCTGACTTTGGACCCTTTCAGTTTCTTCAGCTGTGAAGTAAAATGGGATAATCTGAAACTCACAAGGTTATTTTGAATAGCAGAGATAATATAAGTAGAATAACTCTGAAAACTGAAAAAAAACCATAAATGTAAGCCTCCAGTAGGATACAGAAATAAACCAATATTTGCCCAATCTCACTGTATAACTGATTCTGTAATTCTTTTTTACCAAATATTAATCAAAGAGTATTTATTAAGCATCTATTTTGTGCAGAGGATTATACTAGATGCTAAACATACAAAAGACAATGTTAAATTTGTATTTCACATTCTATCCAAAGAAATCCAAGGATTTCACATTCTATCCAAAGAGATAACATATGTAGGTATTATGAGGTCTAGGCATAATTGTGAGGTAGGGTGACCAGGGCAATTCAACTAATTTCATGTGTCCCTTTTCATTTTACTACCAACTCATTGACAAGACATTTTCCAGGAAAAATTTTCCTTCTTTACTCTGGGAGATTGTATTAAAAGATCTCTAATTCTTCCATTTTTTAAAAACTTTAAGGCCCTAATAAGAAAGAGTACTTTGACAAAGTCATCCTCTCTCACCTCCCCTACCTTCTATTGATTATCCCCAATTTTCCTTGCATTTTTATTTTCTGTTAATAGTGATCCCTTTGTCAAAGTATTAAAGAGAGAACACCATACTAAGAGTGAGAATGTCTGTATTTTGCTTCCTAGTCTGACACTAATTTGGAAAAGGATTTAATTCCAGTTTTCTTTTCTATAAAACAGAAATAACAGCATCTACCCTACTTTCTTATAGGGATATTGAAGGAAACAATTGAGATAATAGAAGAGAAGCAAGGATTATGAGAAGTTTAAAAATGACTAAACAAATGTAAGGTATCCTTTTTATATTAGAAGAATTATTTTCTTTTACCAGTTCTTTAATTTTGTAATGTAAGATACCAATACAACATTGATCCCAATGGGAAAAGGAAAGGCTAATTCCTGTCTGCATAACCCACATTGTAGTTAGTAACTGCAGGCAAAGAGCTATCAGACACCCAGAGGAGAACCACTTTGCATGATATGTAGTTTGGGAGGAGAGGAGTGGCAAGTAAAGGGAGTGAGGAGGACAGAAAACTAGTATAGTTCTTGATGGAAATAATAATAGTATTCTCTAAAGCAGAGTTGTCAAAACACACACTGGGGTCTATGACCTAAGTGAAATTCAAATGTATTGGGGGAAAATTTTTAACAAAATAAATATAAAACAAAATGAAATAAAGATGAGATAGCATTGTATTTTAAAACTTCCATTATACAGCCTACAGGGATCCATCTCTAAGAATATAAAGAACTCTCTTTTCCAATACCACCCAATGGCTTTGGGTTGTACAATCTTATTTTGGAAAGGATAAAGAGGGAAATGGAACAGATATATATGAAGACAGAAACAATTGAACCAGATCAGTAACCCCAGTGATACACTTGCTCATAACATTTTCTGTAACCTTAGAAAATCTAGTCTTAACTAATAAATAAGACTAAGAGTTGGTTCTTTGAATAAATAAATAAAATAGATAAATTATTGGTTAATCTAATTTAAAGAAAGAAAGAAGAGAATCAAATTAACAATATAAAAATTTAAAAGGACAAGCTCACCTCTAACGAAGAGGAAATTAAGGTAATTATTTGGGGCTATTTTGCCCAATTATATATCAATAAATATAACAATCTAGGTGAAATGGATGAATATCTAAAAAATACAAATTGCCTAGATTAACAAAAGAGGAAATGGAATACTTAAATAATCCCTTTTCAGAAAAAGAAATTGAACCGAACATCAAAGACCTCACTAAGGAAAAAGTCCCCATGGTCAGATGGATTCATAAATGAATTCTATTAAACATTTAAAGAACAACTAATTCCAATACTCTACAAATTGTTTGACAAAATAAGGCTAGAAGGAATTATTTTTATATAATAATAATTTATTTTATGTAAAAATAAATTATTTTTATTACACAAACATGGTTTCGATACCCAAGCCAGACAGATCAAAAACAGAGAAAGAAAACTACAGATCAATCTCCTTAATGAACATAGATGCAAAAATCTTAAATAAAATATGAGCAAAGAGACTACAGCAAGTTTTCATGAGGATTATTCACTATGACCAGGTGGAATTTATACCAGGAATGTAAGGATGGTTTAATATTAGGAAAACCATTCACATAACTGACCATATCAATAATCAAACTAGCAGAAATCAAAGTATTATCTCAATAGATGAAGAAAAAGCCTTTAACAAAATACAACACATATTCCTATTGAAAACAATAGAAAGTACAGGAATAAAAGGGCCTTTCCTCAAAATAAGTGGTACTTATTAAAACAAACATCATCAAGTATCATCTACAATGAGGATAAGTTAGAAACCTTCCCAATAAGATCAGGAGTGAAACAGGGGTGCTCATTATCACCATTATTATTTAACATTGTGCTGGAAATGCTAGCCATAACAATTAAAGAAGAAAAAGAAATTGAAGGGATTAAAGTAGGCAATGAGGGAACTAAATTAAGACTCTTTGCAGATGATATGATGGTATACTTAGAGAATCCTAGAAAATCAACTAAAAAGCTAATGGAATTAATAACATTAGTAAAGTTGCCGGATACAAAATAAACCCTCATAAATAATCAGCATTTTTATATATTTCCAACAAAATTCAGCAGCAAGAGTTAGAAAGAGAAACTCCACTTACAATCACTACAATATAAGGTATTTGGAAATCTATCAGCCAAGACAAACTCAGGAATTATATGAACACAATTACAAAATACTTTTCACACAAATAAAACTAGGTCTAAACAATTGGAAAAACATTAATTGTTCATGGGTATGATGAGCCAATATAATAAAAAAATACAATCCTATGATTTGGGACAAGAATTCATTATTTGACAAAAACTGCTGGGAAAACTGGAGCACAGTTTGGGAAAAATCAGGTTTAGCTTGACAACTCATACCCTATACTAAGATAAATTCAAAATGGGTAAATGACTTAAATATAAAGAGTGAAATTATAAATAAATAACTTGCCCAAGGTGCACCTTAGTGGCATAGTCAAGTCTAGACTGGAATAGAGTTTTTTCTATTACATCAAATAAACCAGCAGGTAGCACTGACAATTTGTCACCTTGGTATTTAGTGCATACCCCAGTGGGCAGATGGACTAACTAAGTCCTTTTTTTATGTCATTCAATGACCTATCATTTAGCCATGACTTTCTCTAAAATGTAGCACCAGTTCGGTTCAAGGAGTGTACTCATTTCCCTTATTAGAAATTAACTCTGAGTGTCTGCTGGTCAGTAAAACCCACCTCCTTTCTGTATTTACTATATTTTAGTGACACCTCATCATATGCTCTTGACATAATGGAATCAGCTTTCCATAGAAATAGACAGATATTCTTAAATATGAAAAGCAGTGGAAATCTTTTTGGGGACATTTAGCCCTTAAATCAGAGAGTTTCTACTTCTAGCAATTGGAAGTATAATGAAATAAGTACTAGGCTAGGATACCTTTATTTTCAGTCCCTGACCTATGAGGATTTTTATTTTTAGAAGTCAATCAATAAAGAAATAAACAACCTATTATAATAGCAAAAGATATATTTAATACTAGCTCCTGGCTACTCAAAACTCAGACTCACTAGGGAATGTATAACCTGGATTTAAGGTACTCTGTGGAACCAAACTTCTAAAATCTAACCTCCTGATACTGCCTTTTCCTTTCCTCTAGTTAGCCAGAGGACACAGCTGAAAGCAAAGACATTTTCTGAAATGACTTCAGCTCAGTCTCAATGTGTTTGAATAATGTTCAATTTGATTTAGTGCAAAGTATCAAGTAATATCATTACAGTATCTATGCCCAGAAAACCCCAAAAGAGGTCACAAAGAGGCAGACATGCCTGAAAAATGACTGAACAACAACCACAGCAAAGTGATACCAGATCACATTTAATGAAAGCCAAAATTCAAAAGTCAGGCAACATCACTAGCTAGTCAAGAGTTTCAACAGGTAACTATTTTCCATGTGCGCTTGCCTATTGTCACATATTAATGTGATGTGCTGTTTTGTACCATGTTACTAAGAGTTGCATTAATTTCTTTTTTAAAGAGTCTTTATCAAAATGGACAGAAGGAAAAATACTTCAGTTTGAAACACTGCCAACATAAAAACTTGGAACTTATTATCACATTAATATGAAAAGTTGATGTAATTATATGGCATAAACATGGTTATAGTAACTGTAAAAGAGAATAAAAGGTTAGAATGCCTTAATCGGCAGTATAGAAAATTATGAAACACAAGGGCAAAGTAAAATAGAAAAGGCAAAATTGCACCAGCTTTTTGTGGTTTATAAACAACTTTTAGAAATAGAATTATTATAATGAAAGAAATGGAGTGTCCTTTAGCTGAATGGATTGCAATCAAAATCACATTGCTCTTAGCAGAATAGCCATTCAGACAAAAGTTTAAAGTATATTTCAGGCAATGAAAAAAGAGACAGAACTTAAATGGATAGGAAAGAATTTTTTTGCTACAAGCACTGGTTGATTCAATTGCTTTAAAAATCAAGTTCAATTTCATAATGTTAAAATTATAGGAGAAAGAAGCCAGTGAGATGAAAATGCAGCAATTTCCTATTCTGATATTCTGAAGAAAATATTCAAAACATATGGCTCCTTCTACTCCTAGAAAAGATGAGTAGTTAGGTGGTACAGTGGATAGAGTACCAGGCTTGAAGTCAGGAAGACATCTTTATGAATTCAAATCCAGCCTTAGATACTTTCTTCATGACTTATAGTGTAAGTATTGTATAGATGTAAAGGGTGTACATATGTATATTTGATATGTATACATTATGGGTACATATATGTATATCATACATATATATATTATGTATATATTGTATGTATGTATCATATATGTATAAATGTAAATTCTATAAATTCTTTGATACTAATTGAGTTGCAAACATTTAAATGTAATTTGCATAAGGGAGTTTAATGTTTTGTTGTAATTTTGCTGTAAAACTTATGCAATGTTGTGTTACAATGTATTTTTCCAAACTTATTTGCATTTGTTAGTTGGTAGGATATTTCTGTATTAGAATAGGAGTTGTGTTTGGTGTTTGTTTTGACTTTTGTGTTGATATTTCATATTTGCTGTTGATTTTGTTAATTTTTTTTAGAAATTTTGCATTGTTACTTGTTGCTTTGTGCTTTGAACTATGTAACTGTTCAATGAATTTATCCCTTTACCTTTCCTTGTTAAAATCCCTAGTGTAGGATAGAATAGGATAGTGTTAGATAAAATAGAATTAGTGTAGGTTGTTTGTTATTTTGGATTAGAATTTTGGTTTAGTTTGTAGTGCACAAATACCAAAATATTGTTAATTTTTGCTTTGTGCAAAGGGGGGAACTGTTGTGAGGAAGATTACTTAGTTATTATTTAGGAGACCTAGCAGGAAGGGCTTGAGAATTGCAAATGGAATGGGGAAGCAGGAAGTGTGCCTCTCTCTCTCTGAGACAGACTCCATGTTGTTTGGGACAAGTTGTAACTGACCCTGGGAGACCTCAGAGGAAGTGGAGTTTGTACCCTGCTTCCCTGGGATCCTGAAGGAAAACTGACGTCTACTTGTGCGAGATTTTTGGTAGAGACTATTAATCCCAACCTGAGTTGCAGGTTAACTTGGGCTGGGTTAGCTCCCAGAATCTACCCACCTGAAAAAGTACAGCTAGTGGTCCTGGAGGAGCTGCAACATTGCTGGAGTGTGTCAGGACTCTGCTGTGAGGATACCCACTTCAGTCCTGCTTTTCTCTGGGCCCAGTCTTGCTTAGGTCTCAGTTGAGTGTAGATAAGTCCCTCCCCTGACCCTGTGGTTTGCCCTTAGTCTGGAAGTGTAGAAACCCCTATTCCCATCCTTTACCATAGTTCCCTTAATTAAATTTGTTACAAACTCTCATCATTTGCTTGCTAGTTTCCATAGGCCCTTGTCTAGATGGTACAGGGTGACAATTAGGCCTAACTGCTACTTCTGTTAACAGACATTTTCCTTAGCAGTTAAACCCAGTTTCCCTAACTTGTTAAGTCCCCATCTTTTGTCATTCCTGTCTCCTACACACCCTTCTGGACCCACATACAATATTTAAGTTATCTCCCTGGTTTTCCCCATAAGAGTTTGATTATTTAACTCTCAGTTCCTCATTTATAAAATGAGCTAGAGTAGGATTTGTGGATACATTGGTCAAAGATTATTTAATGTGAAGGAAATAGGTATGTTCTGGAAAAATATTAGATTACCTTTGTCTATTCTGCATATAGCTTGTAGATACCTAGGTATTATCTCCCCTATTAGAATCTATGCCCCTTGTTAGTAATCTATAACTGAAGGAATTAGATCCTGATATCCTGCTCTTCCTCTCCATTTAGTTCAGCCCCTAATCATTGCTTCTTCTTGTTTTCATTCTCTCCTTTTAATATCCCCTTTATTTGTCCTTTGACAAATGAAATTTGTTTGTGATTATCTACTCTTGAACCTATCCTCTCTTTAATTTCCTTCTGATTATCTTCATCAATTTCTCTTCCAAATTTAATGTTTTTTATATTGAACTCTTTGCCTACATGTGTTCAACCCTCCTTGCTATTTCAATTAAAAGTGAGGTTCCTGACAAGCATTGCACCCCTACTTCTCTTGAAACTCTTAAATAATTTTTTCAAGCCATCCTTTGTGTCTTTAAGGCCAAACATTCTTTCCTATTAGGCTCTACTTCTACTTATTGTGGAGTTATTCTTTTCTTCTGATTTTATATTTAGGACTGCTGTTAACTTACTGTTTTTCTTCATTTTATTTGAAACTTTCTCCAGCCATGGAGTAAAATTGGGGCTTATTGCCATGTCCTCTACCTCCCACACTCTTGGATCCAGTGGACAAACCCTGCTTCTTTTCTTTCTTTTAGTATGGATACCATTGCCAGTGACATTCTGGATGGGGAAACTAGGACTAGTCCTAATGTTCTGCCTCCATATCCTGATGGCATAATGTAGGTGTTGACATTCACTCCATCTCTTCCTATTTCTTGCAGAATTCCCATTGGCAGTGGGTCCCATCAGGAGTTGAGACTCTCACAGGCCATAAAAGGATATCAGGAATTATGTTGGTCTCAGGTTTCCTGAGAGGATACCTGTCATACTAAGTTGGTTTTGTCTCCTACAGTGGCTCTGAGAGAAATGCTGGTTTTAAGGCACTGAAGGGAATTCTGGAATATAGCATTGCTTTGGTCCTTTATCTACTAAGGCTCTAATACCTAAGGCTTTCATTTTGTATAGCCCTCACTCCCTGTGCAATGACCTATACAAACTGGCTCTATCCCCTTCTATGGATCCAACATGCAAGGGCTAAAATTCTACTGGCTTCAGACCTCATTTATGGCAGCTCACATTGAAGTCTACATCTTCTTGCAAGTCCCCTCCAGAAACAACTATTTGTAGTAAGCTTGTCATTTTGTATAGTTCTGGACTGGATGGAGGTACTTATTGTTCACATTGGTCTTTATCGCTGTTCCATCTGGAGTCCCCCCCCCCTTTTTAAATTCTGTTTCTTATGGGAGATATGTGATCTTTCAGGTTGTAATCTTAACCAGAAGTCTTTTTTTCTCTTATGAGGTATAGGTAATGAGATCCTACATAGCCCATTTAAGAGTCTGAAATCTACTCTTTTGTCTATTTTTTTATATCTTTCTTTACAATTATCATGTCATGAAAGAAGGCATTTCACACAAGCAAGAAAAACTCATACAGGAAATAAGGTGAGAAATAATATGCATTCATATTTTGACAGTTCCTTCTGTGCTGTGGATAGCAGTTTTCATCATGAGTCCCTTGAAGTTGTCTTGGAGCCTTTCTTTGATGATAATAGTTTAGATCTTAATAGATGACCATCATACAATATTTCTGTTACTATATAGTCAATGTTCTCCTAGTTCTGCTCACTTCACTCTGTATAAGTTCATACAAGTCTTTCTGAAATCATTCCATTTGTCATTTCTTATGGCAGAATAGTATTATTCTATTAGAAAGGTATGCCACAACTTGTTCAGCCATTTCTCATTTGATGGATATCCTTTCAGTTTCCAATTTTTTTTGAGACCACAAAAAGAGTAGCTATGGTTTTGTTGTTGTTGTTGTTGTTGTTGTTGTTGTTGTTGTTGTTGTTTGTTGTTGTACAAATCTTTTTACAACTGGTCCTCTTCTATCTTTGATGTCTTTAGGTTATAGGCTTGATAGTGGCATTGTTAGGGGAATGGGTAAACACAGTTTGATGACCCTTTGAGTATAGTTCCAGATTACTCTCCAGAATGGTTCACAGTATATTAGTTTTCCAGTTTTCCCACATCTCCTCCAGCATTTATAATTTTCCTTTTTTGTCCTATTAGCCAATCTGGTGGGTGTGAGTGGTATCTTAGACTTGTTTTAATTTGCATTTCTCTAGTCAATAGTGATTTGGAGCATTTTTTCATATGACTATAGGTGGTTTTAATTTCTTCATCTGAGAACTGCCTGTTCATATCCTTTAACCATATAGTAATTGGGAAATCACTTGTATTTTTATAAATATGCCTCACTTCTGTATATATTTGAGAAACAAGGCCTTTGTCAGAGATAATTGCTATAAATTTTATCCCCATTTGTTTCCCTTCTAATTTTTGTTACATTAGTTTTTTACTTTTTAAATTTAATGTAATAAAAATTATCCATTTTACTTCTCATAATATTTTCTATATCTTATTTTTAATTAATTGTTAAATAAATATATTTATATAATTTTTAATATTTATGTAACTTTAATTAAATGTATACTTAATTNTTTTACAGCTCAGAATATGTGCTATATCTTATTTTTAATTAATTTTTAAATAAATATATTTATATAATTTTTAATATTTATGTAACTTTAATTAAATGTATACTTAATTCATTTATATTCCCAAGAAAAATTCAGCTATAGATGACCAGGTAAATATAGCAGTGGGTAGGTATGACAGAAATCAACCATATTTGTTTATCCATTTATTTGTTTTTATTAATAGAATTAATACACAAGTGTCCTAACCCTTCCCAAACATCTCCACATCACAAAAGGCATTGTTTAGGAGACAGATATAGTCACACAAATTAATTCTTTTATATTTCCACCTTTCAGTTCACCCTCTGGAGGTAACATTCAAAGTTCTACTTCTCATACTAATTCTGTAGCTATGTATGATGTTCTTTTGGCTCCATTTCTTTATTTCACATTTCCCTATTCATTATCCTATATAGTTTTTTTCAAATTATCATGCTTATCATTTCTTATGATACTATTTTATCTTATCACATATCATATCATATACCACGATTTGTTTAGCCATTCTCCTTTGAGAGACACCCCTTCAATTTCTAATTCTTTGTTACTAAAAAGAGAACTATTATAAACATTTTGGAACATATAAGTTCTTTTCCTTTTCCTCTGATCTCCTCAGGAAATAGACCAGCAATAATATTTCAGAGTCTAAGGGTATACATGGTTTTAAAACTCTCTGAGTGTAATTCCAAATTTCTCTCTAAAACAATTGTATCATTTCACAATTCCACCAACAATGTATTAGTGTCTCTATTTTTCCACTTTATGTCTTATTTGGTTATAAATGCTTCCCTTATCCTTTGGCCCCACAGGTAAAGTGTTCTGTGTTCCTCTATTAGTTTATAATATCACCCTTTAGCTCTAGTTCATTTATAAATTTTTATTTTATCTTGGTATATGATGTGAGATATTGGTCTATACCTATTTTCTGCCATACTGTTCTCCAGTTTTCCCAGGAATTTTTGTCAAATAGTGGGGTTTTTTTCTCCCAGAAGCTTGGATCTTCAATTTTATTGAATATTGGTTTAGTATGGTTATTTACTACTGTGCTGATTATTTCATTGATACATTGCTCTATTTCTTAGCCTGTACCAGATTATTTTGATGATTATTGTGTTATAGTACAATTTGAGATCTGGTAGAGTTAGGCCACTGTCTTTCCAGTTTTTTTATTAAATTCCTTGATAGTCTTGACATTTTATACTTCCAGAGGAATGTTGTTATTATTATGAAAATTTTAGGGAGGTAATTTGATTGATATGGCATTGAATAGGTAAATTAATTTAGGCAGAATTGCCATTTTTATTATATTTACTCACCCTATCCATGAGCAATTAATGCTTTTTCCAGCTGTTAGTGTGACTTTATTTATGTGCAAAGTGTTTTATAATCACGTTTATATAATTGCTGTTTTATTTGTGTAGGTACACTCCTAGGTTTTTTATATTGTCTTCAGACATTTTGAATGGAATTTCTCTTTTTAGATCTTGCTTTTGGACTTGCTAGTATATAGAAATGCTAGTGATTTCTGTGGTTTTATTTTATATTCTTCAACTTTGCTAAAGTTGTTATTTTTTCAATTAATTTTTAGATGATTCTGTGGAATTCTCTAAGTATGTCATCATATATCTGCAAAGAGTGATAACTTTGTTTCCTCCTTGCCCATTCTAATTCATTCAATTTCTTTTTCTTCTCTTATTGCTATAGTTAACATTTCAGGACTATATTGATATTAGTGTTGATAATGGGCAAATCTTTGCTTCACCCCTGATCTTATTGGAAGATTTCCACCATATCAGCATTATAGATAATACTTGCTGATGGTTTGAGATAGATGTCATTTATTATTTTAAGGAAAGTTCCATTCATTCCAATGTTCTTTAATGTTTTTCTAATGAATGGGAGATGTATTTTCTCAAAGATTTTTTCTGCATCTCTTGAAGTCATCATATGGTTTCTGTTGATTTTGTTATTGATAAGATCAATTATGCTGATAGTTTTCTTAATATTGAGCCATTCTTGCATTCCTAATGTAAATGATTCTTGTGATATATTGCTGTAATCTCCTTGATAGTATTTTATTTAAAAATTTTGCACTTTCAAGGAGATTACAGTAATTACAGTGAGACTGGTCTACATTTTTTTCTCTTTTTATTTCTTCTTGGTTTAGGCATCAGAGCCATGTTTGTGTCATAAAAGGAATTTGATAGAATCCTTTCTTCAATTACTTTTCAAGTAGTTTTTATAGTATTGGAATTAATTGTTCTTTGAATGTTTGGCATGATTCACTTGTGAATCCATCTGACCATGAGGAAGTTTTCTTAGGGAATTCATTAATTCTTTGTTCAATTTTTTTTTTCTGAAATAGGGTTAAGTATTCAATTTCCTGAAATCTTGTCTTAAAATCTGAAGTACACATCAATTGAGACATTGCCAAGAATCTTCATTTTAAGTGTTTTATATTACTATTACATTTGATCCTATTAGATGTATTCTAAATATCCTCTCTGGTTCTTAATCTATGATCTGATTTCTATTTTGTTTTGATGAAAATAATGTACATCATACAAATTAGGCCCCCAAAAGTAACTAATTTATATGCTGCCCTTAAATGTTATCATTGTTCTCTATAGGTCACTGAATAATTCAAACCATTTTAATACATTGCTCCTCCCATAATATTTGCTGAAGAAATGCTTGCTGAATGAGAATATATAAAATATATAACAATTAATAAAAATGGGAAAGAAATATATGCTTACTTTAATATAAACAATGCTCAGGAAAACTAATAACAAAAGGAAGAAATTATAGTTTGCACTCTCTGAAATATATATATCTTATGGGTCTACCATAAACTCAACCGTCCAAATGATTTCATTTATAAATGAAATTAAAATGTAAATTCACACTTCAAGTAACTGCTAAAGCAATATTGCTAACTGAAAATTGATTGTGTAAATATTACTCATTCATTGTTTTTTTTAATTATTTGTAACCATTATTTTTCATATCGGGCAAAGAAGTAAAGATTTAAAAAAACTTTTTTTTTAATTTCTAAGATTATATTGTCAAATCATACAGAATTAAACATTCCTTAAAAATGTTCCATGAAAAATTAGACTCAGATATAAAAGAAACTCCAATTTGGAACTTTAGTTGTAGTTTATGGCATAAATTTTCTCCTAAGTGACCACGATAGAGAACCTACATCAACATTTTATCACCAGTGTTTTATATATGTATATATATATACATACATACATACATACATATATATACATATTAATGACACTGAAGAATTTCATCAAACTAAGGAATAGGCGTCAGTGGGCTCTGACATGCATAGTTGTACAGGGGCATAGCAGAAAACAGAATATGTAATGATTAGCTACATTTTCTTGATAGCACTAACAATGCAGTCTGCATCAGAAATATTTTTCTTCTAAAAGTTTTTTCAGGTATTGACACAGAAATGTATAAATTTTGTTTTGCCAAAGGATAATTTCAAAAAATGATGTGGGACATAAATTGCTTGTTTTTTTAACTGCTAGTCATGAAGAGGGTTAAAATTTCAAGTATCCTTATTCTTCCTCTTTTGAGCTACAGAAATGTGTAGAAAACACCAAATTACCATACCAGCATGGAATACATGATCAGTATCTGAAGTTTTGGTACAATACTTGTAAGAAATTTTAAATATTCTTTTGATATCACTGATAAAGGTAGTTTATTCAATGATGCATATAGCATCTCATCCATTCTGTCTCATCTGTCAATCCTTACTGATATCCTCCTATAAATACTTTGCAGAAATTGTAGTGGACAATGGTGAATGAAGAAATTTTGAGTAGGTTTCTTTTCATTCAATGAACATTAATGACATGCAGTTGCTATGACTTATCCTTCCCTTTCAAATAAGTTTGAAATGTTTTTAAAACATATTTTTATGTCACTTCTCCAATAGTGCAGGCTGCCTGAGCACATAGATGTTACCTATCTTTTAATGAACAAATAGCTGTAATTATTGGAAACTTCATCTTTACACAGAATATAGCTGTTTCTGCCACTCTGAATCTTTTATCCATTATTTTTGATTCTGTCTTTGATTCCTCCTTTGGAGGAAAACAGAATAAATGAGGAACTCACTAAATTGTGAATCAACCCATTCAATCTTTTTATGACTGAATTTCTTGCCGTATTTCTCCCAATTATATGTAGAAATCCCATTCAACTTTATAAAAATTCAAATGGAAAGGAAGATACTTTACATTTAGCCAAAAATGCTTCCCTGCCACATATATCCATCATTCTTAGATATATACTTTTTTTAAATGTTTTATTTTTTTAGAAAAAATTTCCATGGTTACCTGATTCTTGTTTTTACTTTCCCCTTCACCCCCTTTCACCCCTCCCCCATATCCAACATGCATTTCCACTGGTTTTAACATGTGTGATCAATCAAGACTTATTTACATATTATTGATAGTTGCATTGGTGTGGTCATTTAGTGTCTACATCCATAACCATGCCCGTATCAACCCATGCATGTGTTCGAGCAGTTGCTTTTCTTCTGTGTTTCCACTCCTACAGTTCTTCCTCTGAATGTGGGGTAGCATTCTTTTCCATAAATCCCTCAGAATTGTCCTGGGTCATTGCATTTCTGCTAGTACAGAAGTCCATTACATTCTATTTTACCACAGTGTATTGGTCTCTGTGTACAATGTTCTTCTGGCTCTGCTCCTTTCACTCTGCATCAATTCCTGGAGGTCTTTCCAGTTCACATGGAATTCCTCCACTTCCTTATTCCTTTGAGCACAATAGTATTTCATCACCAGGATATACCACAATTTTTTTAGCCATTCCCCAACTGAAGGGCATCCCTTTGTTTTCCAGTTTTGTGCCACCACAAAAAAATGCAGCTATAAATATTTTCATACAAGTCTGTTTATCTATTATTTCTTTAGGTACAAACCCAGCAATGCTATGGCTGGATCAAAGGGAAGGCAGGCTTTTAGAACTCTTTGGGCATAGTTCCAAATTGCCATCCAGAATTGTTAGATCTGTTCACAACTCCACCAGCAGTGCATTAACATCCCAATTTTGCCACATCCCCTCCAACATTCATTACTCTCCCTTTCTATCATTTCAGCCAATCTGCAAGGTGTGAGGGGGTACCTTAGAGTTGTTTTGATTTGCATTTCTCTAATTATTAGAGATTTAGAACACTTTCTCATGTGCTTATTGATAATTTTGATTTTTTTATCTGAACATTGCCTATTCATGTCCCTTGCCCATTTGTCAATTGGGGAATGGCTTGATTTTTTTATACAATTGATTTAGCTCCTTGTATATTTGAGTAATTAGACCTCTGTCAGAGTCTATTCCACTGATCCTCCCTTCTGTCTGTTAGCCAGTACCATATCATTTTGATGACCACCTCTTTATAGTATAATTTAATATCTGGTACTGCTAGTCTACCTTCCTTCACGTTTTTCTTCATTATTTCCCTTGATATTCTTGATCTTTTGTTCTTCCAAATGAACTTTGTTATAGTTTTTTTCTAATTCAGTAAAATAGTTTTTTGGTAGTTTGATAAGTATGGCACTAAATAGGTAAATTAATCTGGGATGAATGATCATTTTTATTATGTTAGCTCATCCTACCCATGAGCAATCAATGTTTTTCCAATTGTTTAGATCTAGTTTTAATTGTTTGGAAAGTGTTTTGTAGTTGTGTTCATATAATTCCTGTATTTCTTTTGGTAGATAGATTCCTACGTATTTTATATTGTCTAGGGTGATTTTAAATGGTGTTTCTCTTTCTACCTCTTGCTGCTGTGATGTTTTGGAAATATATAGAAATGATGATTTATGTGCATTTATTTTGTATCCTGCAAATTTGCTAAGGTTGTTGATTATTTCCATTAGCTTTTTAGTTGATTCTCTAGAATTTTTTAAGTAGACCATCATATCATCTGCAAAGAGTGATAACTTAGTCTCCTCATTGCCTATTTTGATACCTTTAATTTCTTTTTCTTCTCTAATTGCTACTGCTAGTGTTTCTAGTACAATGTTAAATAATAGAGGTGATAGTGGGCATCCTTATTTCATGCCTGATCTTATTGGGAAGGCTTCTAATTTGTCCCCATTGCATATGATGCTTGTTCATGGTTTTAGATAAATACTGTTTATTATTTTTTGGAAAGGTCCTTCTATTCCTATGCTTTCCAGTGTTTTCAATAGGAATGGATGCTGTATTTTGTCAAAAGCTTTTTCAGCATCTATTGAGATAATCATGTGGTTTTTGTTGGTTTGCTTGTTGATATGGTCAATTATGTGAATGGTTTTCCTAATGTTGAACCATCCTTGCATTCCTGCTATAAATCCCACCTGATCATAATGAATAACCCTCGTGATCACTTGCTGGAGTCTTTTTGCTAGTATTCTGTTTAAGATTTTTGCATCTATGTTCATTAAGGTGATTGGTCTGTAATTTTCTTTCTCTGTTTTTGATTTATCTGGCTTTGGGATCAGTACAATGTTTGTGTAATAAAAATAATTTGGTAGAATTCCTTTGCTTATTATGTCAAATAGTTTGTATAGTATTGGAAATAGTTGTTCTTTGAAGGTTTGAAAGAATTCACTTGTGAATCCATCTGGTCCTGGGGATTTTTTCTTAGGGAGTTCTTTGATGGCTTGTTCAATTTCTTTTTCTGCTATGGGATTATTTAAGTATTCTATTTCTTCTACTGTTAATCTAGGCAATTTATATTTTTATAAATATTCATCCATCTCATCTAGATTGGAATATTTATTACCATATAATTGCACAAAATAGTTTTTAATGATTGCATTGATTTTCTCTTCATTAGAGGTGAGGTCTCCCTTTTAATCTTTGATACTGATGATTTGGTTTTCTTCTTTCCTTTTTTAATTAGATTGACCAGTACTTTGTAAATTCTGTTTGTTTTTTCAAAGAACCAGCTTCTAGTCTTATTTATTAATTCAATATTTTTTACTTTCAATTTTATTTATTTCCCCTTTAATTTTTATAATCTCTAATTGGGTTTGTTTAACATTTAATAATATTTATTTTTTAGAAAAGTTAACATGATTACATGATTCATGCTCTTACTTTCCCTTTCGCCTCCCCTTCCTCCCCACTCCATAGCCGATGCACATTTCCACTGGTTTTAACATGTGTCATTGATCAAAACCTATTTCCAAATTGTTGATAGTTGCATTGGTGTGGTTGCTTTGAGTCTACATCCCCAATCATGTCCGCATGAACCCATGTGTTCAAGCAGTTGCTTTTCTTCTGTGTTTCCACTCCTGCAGTTCTTCCACTGAATGTGGGTAGCCTCAAATTAAATTCTGCAGTAGAAGAGCCAGCAAAAGATCAAAGTGAAAAAGTCTTGCAGATCAAGACAACTTAAGAGGTCAGAGAGATATAGAGCAGCACAGGGATGGAGGATTAACATGAATCCATATGCTTGAAACTCCAATGGTGAGACTAGATGGTTACTATAGAAGCAGAAGGAGTTCTCAAGTCAGATATGGAAAGGAGATCTGAAAACTAGTTAGAAAGAAATTACAGAAGACCCCTGTGCAAGCTTTGGATACAGGATCAGATACATTGGTCATAATTTCAGGGTGGAGAAGAGTGGTTTCAGTGAAGAGAAAATGAGAGCCCTAAAGACGTTTAATTTTGGTCCCAAGGGATCAAAAGCCCTAAGGAGCTGATGCACATTTCCACTGGTTTTAACATGTGTCATTGATCAAGACCTATTTCCAAATTGTTGATATTTGCATTGGTGTGGTAGTTTCGAATCAAAATCCCCAATCATGTCTGCCTCAACCCATGTGTTCAAGCAGTTGCTTTTCTTCTGTGTTTCCACTCCTACAGTTCTTCCTCTGAATGTGGGGTAGCATTCTTTTCCATAAATCCCTCAGAATTGTCATTGTCCTGGATCATTGCATTGCTATTAGTACAGAAGTCCATTACATTCTATTTTACCACAGTGTATTGGTCTCTGTTCTTCTGGCTCTGCTCCTTTCACTCTGCATCAATTCCTGGAGGTCTTTCCAGTTCACATGGAATTCCTCCAGTTTATTATTCCTTTGAGCACAATAGTATTCCATCACCAGCATATACCACAATTTGTTCAGCCATTCCCCAATTGAAGGGCATACCCTCATTTTCCAGTTTTTTGCCACCACAAAAAACGCAGTTCAAATATTTTCATACAAGTCTGTTTATTTATGAACTCTTTGGGGCACAAACCCAAAAATGGTATGGCTGGCATTCTTATATAGCCTTTTGAGGATAGTTCCAAATTGCCATGCAGAATGGTTGGATCAGTTCACAATTCTACCAGCAATGCATTAATGTCCCAATTTTGCCACATCCCTCCAACATTCATTACTCTCCCCTTCTATCATTTTAGCCAATCTGCTAGGTTTGACGTAGTACCTCAGAGTTGTTTTGATTTGCATTTCTCTAATTATTAGAGACTTAGAACACTTTCTCATGTACTTATTGATAGTTTTGATATCTTTATCTGAAAATTGCCTATTCAGGTCCCTTGCCCATTTATCAATTGGGGAATGGCTTGATTTTTTTATACAATTGATTTAAATCCTTGTATATTTGAGTAATTAGACTCCTGTCAGAGTTTTTTGTTATAAAGATTTTTTTCCCAATTTGTTGTTTTCCTTTTGATTTTGGCTGCATTGTTTTTGTTTGTACAAAAGCTTTTTAATTTAATATAATCAAAATAATTTATTTTACATTTTGTAATTTTCTCTAACTCTTGCTTGGTTTTAAAATCTTTCCTTTCCCAGAAATCTGACAAGTATACTATTCTGTGTTCACTTAACTTATTTATAGTTTCCCTCTTTATATTCAAGTCATTTACCCATTCTGAATTTATCTTGGTGTAGGGTGTGAGATTTTGATCTAAACCTAATCTCTCCCATATTGTTTTCCAAATTCCCCAGCAGTTTTAGTGGAACAATTAATTCTTGTCCCAAAAGTTTGGCTCTTTGTGTTTATCATACACTGTCTTGCTAACATTTACCCCAAGTCTATTCCACTGATCCTCACTTCTCTCTCTTTGCCAGTACCATACCATTTTGATGGCCACTGCTTTATAGTATAGTTTAATATCTGGTACTTCTAGGCCACCTTCCTTCACATTTTTTTCCATTATTTCCCTTGATATTCTTGATCTTTTGTTCTTCCAAATGAATTTTGTCATAGTTTTTTTCCAATTCAGTAAAAAAGTTTTTTGGTAGTTTGATAGGTATGATAGAATGGTCATTTTTATTATGTTAGCCCATCCTACCCATGAGTAATCAATGTTTTTCCAATTGTTTAGATCTACTTTTAATTTTTTGGAAAGCATTTTGTAGTTGTTTTCGTATAATTCCTATGTTTCTTTTGGTAGATAGATTCCTAAGTATTTTATATTATTTAGTGTGATTTTAAATGGTATTTCTCTTTCTACCTGTTGCTGCTGTGATATGTTGGAAATATAAAAAACACTGATAATTCCAAAGCCAGGTAGATCAAAAACAGAGAAAGAAAACTACAGACCAATCTCCCTAATGAACATAGATGCAAAAATCTTAAATAGAATACTAGCAAAGAGACTCCAGCAAGTAATTAAGAAGATCATCCACCATGATCAGGTGGGCTTTATATCAGGAATACAAGGATGGTTCAACATTAGGAAAACCATGCACATAATTGACCATATCAACAATCTAACAAACAAAAATCACATGATTATCTCAATAGATGCTGAAAAAGCCTTTGACAAAATATAGCACCCATTCATATTGAAAACACTGGAAAGCATAGGAATAGAAGGACCTTTCCTTACAATAATAAACAGTATATACCTAAAACCATCAACAAGCATCATATGCAATAGAGATAAGTTAGAAGCCTTCCCAATAAGATCAGGAGTGAAACAAGATTGCCCATTATCACCTCTATTATTTAACATTGTACTAGAAACACTAGCAGTAGCAATTAGAGAAGAAAAAGTAATTGAAGGTATCAAAATATACAATGAGGAGACTAAGCTATCACTCTTTGCAGATGATAACTTAAAAAATCCTAGAAAATCAACTAAGAAGCTTGTAGAAATAATCAATAACTTTAGTAAAGCTGCAGGATACAAAATAAATGCACATAAATCTAATTGGGTTTTTAGCTGGGGATTTTTAATTTGTTCCCTTTCTAGTTTTTTATTAAATAAATATTTTGAAGGTGTGGGGTAGGAGGGAGATATGTCCCCTGGACACAACATGAACAACCTAATAATACCAATTTATGTGAAAAAAAACTATCAGGTCTTCTCAAAGTCTTTTCTTCTTCAATCTAAACATGCTTGGTTTTTTCTACTGACCCTTATGTAGTAGTGCTCAGTACCCTCAACACTCTGGTTACTCTCCTTTGAAAGCATTTTATTCTATCCTTGTAACACTCAGAATTTAACATACTATTCCAAAGTACTTTGACCTGGAGAAAATACTAAGTAACTATCACATCCCTGATTTGGAATCTATGACTCTTATAATACATTCAAAGATCACATTTACTTTTTTAAATTAAATTTTATTTTTAATTTTGAGTTCCAAATTCTCTCCCTCCTTCCTATCTCTCCCAAGTCCCTTGAGAATATAAGCAATATGATATTGATTATACATGTAAAGTCATGCAAAGTATATTTCTGCATTAGTCATGTTGCAAAAGAACACAAAAACAGAAAAATAGTTTCAAAAATACATTTAAGTCTTCACTCCACTCAGAATTCATCAATTCTCATTCTGGAGGTAGATAGGTTTTTTATCATGGGTCCTTTGGAATTGTCTTGGATTATTATCTTGATTAGAGTAACTAAGTATTTCATAGTTGATAATCCTTACAATATTTCTGTTTACTGTATACAACATTTTCCTGTTTCTTCTCACTTCACTTGCATTAGTTTGTATGCCTTCCTACATTTTTCTGAAACTATCCTAATCATAATTCCTTTTAACACAATAATGTTCTCTTATAATCACATACCAGAACTTGTTCAGCTATACTTCAATTGATTGGCATCCTCTTAATTTCAAATTTTTGCCACCATGAAGAGTTGCTGTACATATGTTTATACAAATAGGTTCTTTTCACTTTACTTTGACCTCTTTGGGATATGACATAGTAATGATAGTACTACTGGATGAAAAGATATGTACAGTTTTATACCCATTTGGGCACAATTCCAAATCGTTCTCCAGAATGACTGAACTAGCTCACAACTCTACAAACAGTATATTGTATCCCAATTTTTCCAAGTTCCCTCCCAGCATTTATCATTTTTCTTTCTTGTCATTTTAGCCAATCTCATATCTGCAAGTTATCAACACAGAGTTGTTTTCATTTCCATTTTTGAAATCAGTGATTTAGAATATTTTCATGTTTCCATTGATAGCTTTGATTTCTTCTTGTGAAAAGTTCCTGTTTATATATTTCAATTATTTATTGATTTGGAAATAGTTCTTAAATTTGGCTTAGCTCCCAATATATTTGAAAAATAAGGTCTTCATCAGAGAGAAACATGTTATACAATGTATGCCCAGTTCCATTTTCCTTCTAATTTTAGCTGAAATAGTTTTGTTTGTGTGAAACTCTTTTTAATTTCACTAAAATTCATTAATAAGTCAATCAAAATTATGCATTTTACTTTCCATTGAAAAGATTTATTAATATTGTATTATTTAATTTCTAATAGGGCTTGGTATTTTCCAAGCCTTTTCCCTCTTTCCTTTGTCCTGATAGATCTAAGAATATATCTTACAGTCATTGCCTCAAAGCAGCTTCTAAAATTGGGATAATTAAGCAAAAATTTGTGTTAATCAAATGTGTCCTGGGGTCATCCTTAAATTTCCCATTCAGATGAATGGGGAAAGTTACTCTTAACTTGGTTTTACTATATTTCTTCACTAGATCAGCAGAGATATTGTAATCCTATGATCAGGCATGTGACTTTTCCCTACTATCATGAAGGAATCAGGGAGGTTTTCGAAATTATTGGCCCATTGCCTCATTAAGTATCTATTAATTAGAGATGTATTGAGGAAGGTTGAATCATGAGCTTTCAAAAATGTATTTAATGACTAAAGATGCTGAATGAATTTGTCTTTGATCTTCAATAGAGATAACTGACCAATTAGTTTATTGGTTATTGCTAGAATGACCAATAAATTGACATTTCTTATCCAGAGCAGACATGCATGGTATTTATTTTTATCACTAGGAGGTTTATTCACTTTGATAAGATCACAGAGCCATTGGAGTATCAAAGTTTTGTTTTATTTAACATTTACTACAGTTTCTGGCATTCGGTGAATGTTAATTAAATAGTTGATGGATGGTTGAATGACTTCTTTATTTTACAAAGGATAACGTGAAATGCTCCCAAAAGGAACAAAAATGAAGCTTTACTAAACTGACATAATGCCAAGTCAAATTCTAAAGAAAGATGCTACACCATACTACAGAAGAAAGAAAACTTAGTTAGAAATCATTGAAATCAAGTTCTACTTTTGCCCCTACTTTAAAGCTTAGAGATATTTAGTCCTCATTGAACCTCTCTAAGTCACAGTTCCTTCATCTGAAAAATGGGGATAATATACTTCCTAAATCTTGGTAAAAAAAAAACACTTTGTACAATATCCCCACAAACAGATGGTTCACTCTTTTCTTAACAAAAGGAAATCTTGAATTATGGGGTAAGGGCCAAGATTTCTTTTTTTAAAGGTGTGGGATTGCACAAGACTGATGAGGATGGAAGGCAAGGAATCTCTTGGAGTGTCAAGGATTTTGCTGAGTTAGGAGAATAAAAGCTGGAAGAGATATGTGAAGTTTCTAGTCAGATCCATTATTTGACACTGGGGCTAAATTTAAAAATCCCCATTGGAACATTCATATATAGTAATCTCCCCACAAAATTCCCTACTATTTGATTTCCATGAAGCAGGTGGCAAATTAACTGATAACCTACATTTACCAACACATTTTCTGCCAATGAAGATTTGGCTAAAGAGTAACAGTAATAGTGCCAGGCTGATATTCTCAGTTCCTGACTTCTCATCTAATATTCTCATTATTCCACATGACCACTATACAGCATAATACTAGACTAATGAATTGCCTTTTTAGGACACATCTGTTTGGGGCAGTTTTGGCAGACCACATACATTTTTTGAAAAAGGTCCACTGTAAAAATATGCACATTTTTTAGTATGCACTTGTAAAACACAGTTAATTGGTCTCTAAAAATTTCTCATGTATGTAAGCACAGAGATCCATGGCCAAAAGAAGTTAAATAATTTGCTCATTCTCTAAGCTCCCTAGATTTAGGTTGCACTTCTAAGTCTTATAGAGATGCACAGAACAAGACCTAGCTGAACTAATGAGAAGAGTAAGAGTAAGAAACTCACTTCAAGTTCTTATTATTCCACTGACTTGTCATAATTTCAAATATTCAGTGGACAATAACCCAACACTTAGCTCATTTATCTTGCCCTTCAATCATTTATCCAAATCCTTCAAAAAGTAACCTTTCCTTATATAGTAGCTCTTTCCCTGGTACTTGCCTATACATACACATGTCCATAATTCCCATATTTTAAAACATCCTTCATTTGACCCTATTATACCCTCAAGCTATCTTCCAATAAACCCCCTTCCTTTTAATAACCAAATACATAAGAAAAATTATAATGCTGCATTCACTCCACTCATTTCTCAACTATTTATAATCTGCTTTCTGTTCCACCACTTGAAAATGCTTTTTATCATATAACTGTTTCATTGCTGAATCCAAAAATCTTTTCTCTGTCATCCTTGACCTCCCTGTAGCATTTATTGATGCTGACCACAGTTTCTTCTGAATACTCTCACCCATTGACTGCAAAGCTTTCTCCTGTGCTGTTTCCACTTTGTCTCTAGGCAACAAGGAAAACAGTTATTAAACATGCTACATGCCAAGAACTGCTAAGTACTAGGAACAGAAAAAAAGAAAAAGAAAGATTACCCCTGCCCTCAAAGAATTTGCATTCTAATGAAGAAAGACAACATACAAAAGGAAGAAAAGAACCTGGAGGGGTAGTGAAGTTACCTACTGCAGGTACATGTATCTAGTAAGTAAAAAAAAAGTCTCTACATTTTTCTTGTATTAATCTCAAGAGTTTGCATGTATTCACAAGAACCCAGATTCTGCTCTGAGGATCATAGCATCACCATTCATCCAGTCTGCTGTATGTGTGACATGTCCTGCTGAACTCTTCATTTCCTCATTCCCTCTATGGCTTTCCTTTTCCTTTGATCTCTTTGGGACACAGACATAGTAGCATTATTGTTGCTCTGTCAAACTTTTAAATCTCCAAATGTCTTTGGGCATAGTTCCAAATCATTCTCCAGAATGGTTGGATCATTTCACAACTCTAACAACACTGCATTTATGTACCTATTTTTTCCACATTCCTTGCAGCCTTTATTTTTAAACCCTTAGAATTGATACTAAGAATCAGTTGCAATGCAGAATAGTGCTAAGGGTTAGGCAATTGAACTTAAGTGACATTCCTGAGGTTATACAGCTAAGAAGAGTCTGAGGTCTGAT
The DNA here is from genome assembly GCF_016433145.1 of Gracilinanus agilis. Taxonomy (NCBI): domain Eukaryota; kingdom Metazoa; phylum Chordata; class Mammalia; order Didelphimorphia; family Didelphidae; genus Gracilinanus; species Gracilinanus agilis. Next base: position 382,375,193 of record NC_058132.1, on the reverse strand, counting down.
TTTAACTCAGAACCTCTTGCCTTTCTATCCACTGAAACACCTCACTGGTTCCCAGCATGCCCCCCCCTTTTCTATCATTTTAGCCAACCTGATAGGTTGAAGTATTACACTGCAGTTATTTTAATTTGTATTTCTCTAATTATTACTGACTTAGAGCCTTTTTATATGACTTGCTTTGATTTCTTCTTCTAAAAACTAACTTCAAATTATCTTTATACTTTATCTATTGGAGAATGGATCTTATTTTTATGAATTTAACTCATTTCCCTAAAGATTTAAGAAATAAGACCTTCATCAGAAAAACTTGCTCAAAATTGTTTTCTTCACTTCTCTGCTTTCCTTCTAATTTTGGGCTGCATTTGGTTTGTTTCTACAAAGCCTTTTTGATTTTATAAAATCAAAATTATTAGTTTTACCTACTGTGATCCTCTCTTTATTTCTTCACAAACTTTTCCTCTGTCTATAAATCTAACAAATAATTTTCCCACACTCCTTTGACTTGCTTATAATATTACTATTTATATTTAAACCATCCTGGCATCTTGAGTTTTTCTTGGTTTACAGTGTGAGATGTTGGGTTTTGCCTGTTTTTTTCAGACTGTTTTCTAATTTTTCCCAACATTTTTTTTCTTAATAGTGAGCTCTTGCTTTAAAAGCTTGGATCTCGTGGTTTATCAACCACTAGTTAAAATATTTATTTGACACTTTGATTGCTGTGGCATTGAAAAAGTAAATGAATTTAGGTAAAATTGTCATTTTATTATATTGGTTTAGTCTACTCCTGAGAAATTAATTAATTAATGTTTCTCTAATTTTTCAGATCTGTCTTTGGGAAGTGTCTTGTAATTGTGTTAATAGAGTTCCTGTGTGTGTCTGTGTGTGCATGTGTATGTCTGTGCATGCATGTATGTGTGTATGCAGTGGCAGATAGACTCCCAAGTAGCATTTTATATTGTCTTTGGTTATTTTATTTTTTTAAACCATTACCTTCCATTTTATAATCAATACTATGTATGGCTAACAGGACAGAAAGAGAGGTAAGGGCTAGGTGAATGGGATTAGGTGACCGGTCCAGAATCACATGGCTACGAAGTATCTAAGGTCATATTTGAACACAGGACCTGGGTTCTTTTTGTCTGACTTTCAATGCACTGAGTCATCTAACTGCCTTCAGTTTCCAGTTGTTTTAAATGAAATCTCCCTTTCTATTTCTTTCTTCTGGTTTTTGTTGGTAACAAATTGAGTTGCTGGTGATTTATATAGATTTATTTTATGTCCTGAAAATTCACTAAAGTTGTTAATGATATCAAATAGTTTTTTTTTTAAGTTGGTTCTTGTTTGTATCTTTAAAAATGGAATGTTAAAAGATAAGAGGTTTTTAATCCTTTAGCAAGTAGGAGGCACATTCCAGCTTCAACAAAGGCTGAAGCACAGTAGACAGTAGCAGACACTGTTTGCAAATGGAAGTCCAATCTGCAACTATATTACTTTGCAAACATAAATGTCCATTAACAGGAGAGTTTATCATCTTTATATTTAGAGAACCATCACTTTATATTTATTTGCACCTTTAGCTCTAGGGCAGATAAATCCTTGAGGCACATGTGAGTAAAGACTAGGCAAGACCAATCTTCCCTGATATACATCATGTATATATATGTCATGTATGTATATATATATATATATAAGTATGGATATATATGTGTATGGATATATATCATGCATACATGGGATAGTCCCTCAAATACTTCCAGGTGGGCAACTGTGTATAATACATTGTAATATTGCCCATGGGGCATCAGCTTCCTTAGATATGACTTAAATTTACTGTGTATTTCTAAATATTAATATTTTAATTGAGTACTTGCTCACATGAGTGAATAATGGTTAACTTTGACAACAGAAAGATAAATTATTTGGAAATGAATCTGTGTCATTAAAATCTCATCTCTACTATTCTTATTGTAGCCTAAATCTATTTCCCTAGAGCCTATAAACATTTTCATGAGTAGTCATGATATGTGTGGTCATTCTTTAAGAGTGTAAACATAAAATTCTTTCTATATTCATTAAAAACACAATTAAATTAAATTTTATATAGACATGTCAACATTAATGTTGTGTTTCAATGATGGTGTTACTAAATTATAACAAAGAAGAAATTGCTATTTTCCTCACTTATCATTTCCCTGGACACAGTTAAATTAGAGGAAGTAAATGAAAGATGCAAAATGGGAGAAATTTATATGTTAATTAATGTGTTTACCATTAGGGATCTAATATAAATAGCTTAGACAGTTGCTTTCAAATTGACCTTCTTAAAATGAAAAGAAAGGAAGATCAGAACATGTTGAGACTCCAAAAGAGAGAAAAAAAAAGTCTGGGCAAATTCCCAGTAGCCAGAACCAAAGAAGGATTCATATCTCCATTTCTTTTGTTTTTGTGGTTTTGTTTTTAAGCTAATCAAAATATATTTTAGTTCTTTGGGGATAGGGATGCTTTTGAAGTGCTGCCATCAGCGAATTCTTCCTAAACATTTAGTTAATATTTAATATTTAACTTGGGTGCAAAGGATTTCTGTGATGAGGTTCAATTATCGAGTTTTTAAAATTTCTCAACAAAGTAAGAATTTCTGTTGTAGAGCACCTAGAAGATATCCATAATTACCTCACCCCCCCCAAAAAAAACAACAGTTTGGCTCTACTATCCATTTTAGAGCCAATTTTTGAATAAAAAAATATGTTCAAACATGTAAATGCATTTGGATGGAAAGCCAATAATTTTCTGCCTTTCATAGACGATGAGCTGGGCCAAAAATTGAATATGAGAGTAACATTTGTTGCCTTTGAGGACCAAAAGTTCTTTTTTTTTTTTTCTCTTAATACTTTTATAAAGAAACAGTCTTTTTTTTTAAATTTCTGATCACATTTTTTTTATTTTTTTTAACATTTATTAATATACATTTTTAACATGGTTGCCTGATTCATACTCCTCTTATCCCCTTAACCCCCCCCCCCCC
>NC_058132.1:382321942-382367199 GCF_016433145.1 Gracilinanus agilis | reverse complement strand
CCTCCCTTATTTTTCCCCCTCTTTTTGTTTTTAAAGGCCTTATGAAATCCCTCCCCCTTCTCCCCTCCCTTTTTTGACCTTCCCACTCCCCTGCTCCCCTTGGTTTATCCCTTCTGACTTTCTCAGTAGGGTTAGATAGAGATTTTTATCCCAATGGATAATAAAGCTACTCTTCCCTCTCCGGGTTGATTTCACTAAGAGTAAGGTTTCATTATTACCTCTTAATGCTCTCTTCCTCTCCTTCTTATAATAGTATTTGTCCCCTCTCCCTCCTATGCCCTCTTTGTGTGTAATAGAATATTCTATTTTCTTATTCACTCAAGTTTCTCTTGGTGTTCCCTGCTATTTACCCCCTCTTTCCCATCCCCCACGCCATCTTAGATTATTTAGTGTTCCATCCTCACCCTGTGAATTATTCTTCTGATTACTATAATAGTAAATATTATAATAGTGAATAGAGTTCACTACAGAGAATTATACATAACATTTATCTACATAGGAATACAGATAATTAGATCTCACTGAGGCCCTTAAAAAGGCAAATTTAAAAATTATAAGTTTTCTTTCTTTCCCCTCTGTATCTTATTTACCTTTTCAGGTTTCTCTCGATTTTTGTGGTTGGATATCAAACTTTCCATTTAGCCCTGGTCTTTTCTGTGCAAATACCTGGAATTCTTCAATTTTGTTGAATGCCCATACTTTCCCCTGGAAATATATAGTCAATTTTGATGGGTAGTTGATCCGTGGTTGCAGACCCAGCTCTCTTGCCTTTCTGAATATCGTATTCCAAGCCTTATGGTCTTTTAGCGTGGAGGCTGCCAGATCCTGTGTGATCCTGATTGGTGCTCCTTGATATTTGAATTGTCTCTTTCTGGCTTCTTGTAAGATTTTTTCTTTTGCTTGAAAGCTTTTGAATTTGGCAATAATATTTCTAACTGATTTCTTCTCTGGGTCGAATGTAGTGGGCGTTCTATGAATCCTTTCGATGTCTATATTGCCCTCTTGTTGTAGTACTTCAGGGCAATTTTGCTGAATCATTTCTTTAGTACAGAGTCCAGGTTTCTATTAATTTCTGGTTTTTCTGGAAGACCAATTATTCTCAAATTGTCTCTTCTAGACCGGTTTTCTTGGTCTGTCACTCTCTCATTGAGATATTTCATGTTTCCTTCTATTTTTTCAGTCTTTTGACTTTGTTTTATTTGTTCTTGTTGTCTTGAGAGATCATTAGCTTCCAATTGCTCGATTCTAGCCTTTAGGGATTGATTTTCGGCTATAATCTTTCGGTTTTCGGCCATAATCTTCTGGAATTCCTTTTCAATCTGGTCATTTCTGCTGTTCAATTGCAAGATTTTACCTTTTAAACAGTTATTTTCTTGCCAGATCTCTTCCATTTTCCTCAAAATCTCAGTTTTGAACTCTTCCACAGCTTGTGAGGAGTTTTCCTTATTTGAGGAGGGTCTGGATGCTTGTTTGTTCTCCTCCTCTGTTTGCTCGGTTGTCTGGATTTTCTCTGTGTAAAAGTTGTCGAGTGTTAAGGGCTTCTTTTTCTTGTTGTTATTCTTTCTCTTCTGAGTTTCCTGAGGTTGGGTAGCCATCATTAGCCCAGCAGCTTCTCAGGTTTATCCTTGCGCTCAGTGTCTGTCCGCGGTCTATTGGTACCTGAGGTCTGAGTTCAGGTTTTTTCCAAGGTCAAGCCCCCTAGTGGACCCCCTTGCTTGATCCTCTGCAGGAGGTTCCTTTACAAGTCTCAGGGCGCTGCTTCCACAGTCGTATACCCATCTGCACTGGTTCCCCACTCAGGTTTTCAGAGCTTTAGTTCCTGGCTGTGTCTGCCTCCACCCACGCCTCCGCCAGTGCCTGTGCGCTCTGTGCTGGGCGTCCACTCTCTGCCCTCGCGCTCAGATTTCGCTTGCGTTCTCTGGCTTATTGGGGTCCTAAATCTTGCTGCTCTCAGGAACAGGCCCCGGAGCTGCCAATGACTCGATGGGTGCCCCAAACTTGCTCTATTTCTTTTTAGCTGACTTCAGAGCTATAGATTTTGTGTGTGGAGGGGGTGGGGGTGGGGTGTTTGCTCAGCCTGCGATTTAGTGAGAGCCCTTTATAGCCTGGAAATGTCTCGATTCCACATACCTTCCACGCTGTGCCCTGTTGTGGGGTTCCTCCGTTCGTCTGGACTTGTTTTTATGTCCCCTTGAGGAGTTTTGTGTGTTTTGGTCAGGAGAGGTTAAGAGCTCCTTCTTACTTTGCCGCCATCTTAACCCGGAAAACCCAAAAGTTCTTTTAATAATATAAAATGCTTCCCTCAAATGAAGGTTCACCTTTTCAACTTCTCTTCATTTGTTCATTTACTTATTTATTTGTTTGTTTGTTTATTTATATATTTGTTTTTGGTGGTAAGCAGCTAGTCTTCTAACATTTGAAAATAATACAAAGGTAATGCAGAGGTGTGAAAATGCTACACCATTTATTCTTTGGAATTTTCCCTACCTGGTGCACTACTTATTATGGTGTTCCACAATCCCTAGAAAAAAAAATGCTTGAGAAAACAATGAATGACTGAATGTATGCCGTCTAGGACACAGCTGTTATTGAAACAACAGAGATTCATCACTAAAAAAACTCCCTTTGTTTTGTATATTTAAGATCTTGGCCATTTCATAGCTCAGATCAGCATAAAAAATTTTCTCAGGGACACACACAACACAGGAACACTGGGGAATGATTCCAAGGATAACAGACTTCTGAAAATTAGTTTCACTACAGAGAAGTTTTACCTGGCTCATTCTCTCTTTCCAAGAGGATGAACCCCACCATAGCAGCAAAATAGTTTAAAAGTCATTATTTGTGGTTTTTATTTTTAATTTTTTCAAGATTACATATTGAAACAATTTTTCATATTCATTTTCTGACATTTTGCAATCTATGTTCTTTCCCTCCCTGCCAAACCTTCTCAATAAGGTAGATAATATGACAGAGGTTGTACATATATTATTATAGAATACATATTTCTGTGTTCAGCCTGTTGTGAGACAAGACATATTGCTTACACAGAGAAAAATTCGGGGAGAATATAAAGGGAAGAATGGTATGCTTTAAGCTGTATTCATACTCAGTCTGTTCTGTCTGGGGGAGGTGGGATTGAAGTTATTCTGAATCATTTCCATATTGATAACAGTTAATATATTCACAGTAGATCATCATATGTTACTGTTGTTACTATGTACAACATTCATCTGGTTCTACTCGCTTCATATAAATCTTTTTACATTTTTTGTGATCATCTTGTTTATCATTTTTTTATGTCAAAATAGTATTTCATTACAAACATATACCACAAGTATTTCAGCCATTCTCCAATTAATTGTCATCCCTTCCATTCCAGTTCTTTGTCATAAAATTGCTCTATTTTAGAACATATAGATTATTTTCCTTTTTCCTTGATCACCTTAGGAAATGAACCTAATGGCAAAATTATGGGTCAAAATATATATGCAGTTTTATAACTCTGAGTATAATTTCAGATTGCTTTTCAAAATGAGTGGATCAGTTAATAATTTCATAAACAATATATTAGTGTCTCTATTTTTCCACATCCTGACCAACATTTGTCATTTTGCCCTTCTTATCATTTTAGCCAATCTGATAGGTGTGAGAAGATATCTGTTATTTTGATTTGCATTTTAATAAATAATTACATTAAGCAGTTTTTATACAATTATTTACAGATTTTATTTTTTTATCCAAAAACTGTCTATATCTTTTGACCATTTTTTCAATCAGGGAATGGTTCATTATATATTTGACAAAGTCCTCTGTAAATTTCATATGTGTAATCTCTCTCTGAGAAAATATTTGTTAAAATTTTCCCTATTTATTGCCTTACTTTTAATATTGGTTACACTTGTTTTATTTATATGAATCTTTTTTAATTTAATCTATTCAAAATTATCCATTTCATATTTCATATTGTTTCTTCTACCGTCCATAAATCTGATAAGTATTGTACCTTGTTTTAATTTGTTTATTTCTTCCTTTAAATCTAGATCATTTTGATCATATCTTGGTAAGTGGTGTAAGATATTATTTATATTATATATATATTATATTATAAGGTAATATAATAAAAATTACCAAATTTTTACCAAATATCCCAAAAATTTGTGTGAAAAATGTATTATAATTAATTTCATATTGTTTCTGAATTTGTTTTGGAGTATATACTCTCAAGCATTTTATTCCATCTAGGGTTAATTTAAATAAGTTCTCTCTTACTATTTCTTCTTTAGGAGGTTGTTAGGAATATACACATACGCACATATTTCCATTTCCTTCTTTGTTACTCTTCTTTTTCTCAAAACTCTGATTTTCTTATTTTTAAGTATTTATTATATCCTATTACTAGCTTGGAATTTCAAAAGTCAAAAACTATGCTAGCAAGAGTAAAAGATAAGTTCCCTTAAATACACTATGATTATATAATTCAACAATAAACTGGGAAGTTAGGTGGCACAGTGGAACAACTCAGATCTGGAGTGAGGAAGTACTGAGTTCAAGTCTGGTTGCATATACTTCACAGCTGTGTGACCCTGTGCAAGTCCCTTAACCCAGCTTGTCTAAGTTTCATCTTCTGTAAAATGAGCTAGAAAAGGAAATGGCAAATCAGTCCAGTATCTTTGCCAAGAAAATCCCAAATGGGATCACAGACTTGACTGAAATGACCGAACAATATTTGTCAAACAAGGAATTTGACATCATAACAGTCCATCTTTGCCTCCTTCAAGAAATTACTTTATTGGTTTCAAAGAGAAGTTATGCCATTTAGTAGATAAAGAAATGACCAGGATGTCAAGAAAACCTGTGTTCTAGCCTTGCATCAGACAGGCATTACTTATATGGCCAGAAACAATATAACCTCTCATTGCCCCAATTAACTCTGCCTAATCTATAGATTAAATTGTAGGCCTATGCCAATTGATAGAGTTTTCTAGGGAATTCCTTCCAGCAATGAAATCATAAATGCAGACCTAAAATATTTGATTCTTTTTTTTTTGGCTAAAATCATTTTAATTGTGATACTTAGTTTAGAAATTAAACCCCACTTTTATTTCAATTCTGTATTGCTGTATACTTATTTTGACTTTTTCTATTTCTCCTAGCTGAACTGGGTTATTTATCTATTGATATTCATTATTGTATTTGATGAGTTAAAATCTATACTGGCATTTCCTAGCATGCCTGAAGCCATAGATTCTCTTTAATAAAAGTTAATAGATAATCCAGAGGCTCATCTCTAACTACTTTTGAAAATTATTGTTCTCTTGGTGTTTAATTTGAACACTGTTTTTTAACAATCCTATTATTTTGTTCTTCATTATTTTGATCTCTTTTCCTTTCATTCTTACTCCTCTGCCCCTTACCTTCTGACTTTATAATAAGAATTGACTTTTCTCTGGCCCTTTAAAGTTTATACACAGTACTTTTACATGATTTATCTTGTCTAAGCTTCACAATAATCCTATGAGGTAGCTCCCATAGTTATTATTATCGCCATTTTACAAATAAAGAAAATAAGACTTAGAAAGATCACACATCTGGTAAATATGAGAGGAGAGAATCAAACACAGATCTTCCTCACTCCAAGTCTAGCAGTTAAACTACTGCACCAGGCCACTTGACCAGCAAGTCTGGACAAGAAGCATCAGTTTTATTCAATCCTATTAGCTCTAGTCTGTAAAAATAATTGAGAATATATTTGTCTGTGGGGATCACCTGATATTTTTCTCTGCCTTTCTTTGTTCTTAGTCCCATAAAGCAGCCTACTTGCCTTTATCTATCTTATAACTATTGCTTGATTAAAGTTATAAAAAAAAACAAAGTTTATTAATGCAACGTTGGGGCTTTAGAATCTACATAAATCATGAGGCAGAAATATTGACTCTTTTACCCAGTGATGAATTTCTGAAATCACTGGACCTATGCACAAGAGAACCACCATTTAAATCATGTTAGCTTCAACACAACTTGTTTATGGATACTTTTGTTCATATGTAATATATAACTTTACAATCCACATCTCAAGAACAATTGCTCCTGTTATCTGAAGAAGCTTGTTTTTGTAGATACAACAATATTTGTCAAATAAATAACTGGTTCTTTTATGGTCCCTTTGTTTAAATTTTATTGCTATAGGAAAAATACTCAAGTCTTGGTGGGGGTTATTTGTTTTTATTTTTCTGTTCCTATGTTCCTATCATTTTTAGGTTAGCTGACCACACAAATAAAAGTCTTTGCCCTATTTCATATAACACAATTTGATCTACTGCTTCACTTTGTCCATATTACTTAGTTATAATCTGGGCTATATTTGTAATACTCATACAAATATGTAATACTTACGTAATTTGTATTCAAGTTTTACAAAGTGCTTTACAGTTACAATTTCATTTGATCTACACAACAACCTATGAGGAAAGTGTTATTAGTTTTTCCATTTTACAGATGATGAAAGTGAAGTTGAGAGGGTGATTTTGCCCAGTGTCACACAATTACTTAGTAACTGAGAGAAGATTTGAACTCAGGCCTTCTTGACTCCTAATTTAGTGCTCCATTCACTGAGCCACCCAATAAGAAGTAATTAGCACAAGTTTGTATATCCTTGTGGCAACTAAACCACGACAATTTTTTATTGTAGATAAACACTTTGGCTTTTTATTAGGGTATTTGGGCCCAGTCATCCTACTTTTAATAGGTAGAAATCACCATCAAAGTCAGCAGAGAAATTATCCATCGAACACATAAAGGAAGCCAGTTGGGGCAGTTATGATGCAATTTTTTTTTCTGCCATTGAAACTATCAACATAAAAAGCAGATCCCTTTGTACCACAGAGATCAGCAATCTAAATAAACCTCAACAAATTGATATCTATCGATGGAATTTCATAAGCAACTTTTCTTAAGTTCTATAGCACTGATATGATCACTAATCACCTTTAACAAATGAAGATACCAAGACCATGGAGAAAGATTGGTGCATTTTGGCATCCTAGCTTATATTATATATGCTTCAGCAGCTTAGATATTAAGAAGAAGAATTAAAGTGGGTAGTTCTGATATCAGGGGAAAAGTCTAGGATTTAGATACATAATAGGAATATTAGTATAAAACTATATACTATTATGGATTAGAAAAATATTTTAAAAGCTAATTTGATATCATCAATGTCTGTGTTGCCTCCTTCAGAACAAATTGCAACAGATAGCATGTCTTCCCATTCTTTCAATTAGTGAACAATCATTTATTAAGCAATTACTGTCCCAAAACATTAATGCAAAATGATGGGATAGAGGGGCATTACATATAGTCGAATAGTAGTAATAACAGTAGTAGCAATAACATTTGATGTAGTAGTAACAGTCATTGTCATCATCATTGTCATTGTTGTTGTTCAATTATTTCTCAGTAGTTCCCAACTCTTCATGACCCCATTTGGGATTTTCTTGGCAAAGATATTCAAGTGGATTGCCATTTCCTTCTCCAGCTAATTTTATAGATAAGGAAACCAGGGCAAATAGACAAAAGTGACCTGCCCAGGTTTGCACAGTTAGTGTCTGAGGCCAGATTTGAACTCAGGAAGACAAATCTTTTTGACTACAGGCCCAATCAATATACCACCTCAATGCCCCATAGCAATAGTAATGGTAGCATTTATATAATGCTTTAAGATTTTCAAAGTGCTTTTCAAATACAGGTATTCACATTTTATCTTCTCAATAAGCCTGGTAGGAAAATATTATTATTATCCTCATTATACAGGTGAAAAAAACTGAAGGAAATGGTTGTGACTTGTTTAGCATTAGCATTGCACAGTTGTTAAGTGTCTTAGACCACCAGGAACTCAAACTCTAATGAAGGAAACAATATGTACAATGAAAGATATATACAGAGGATATGGAAGGAAGCTCAGAGGACAAATTGTATCCTTTCATAAGTTGACCATGGGGGTTTACCCAATATGCTGGGACCCATCTTTTTGTTCACTTGCAGGATAAGAGTGGAAAACTTAGGAAATGATAATATTAAGAAAAAAAGTAAAAAATTAAACCAGGATTTTTCCCTCATCATGGTAAAAAACAACATGGTCTAATATGGAGAATAAAAGAATGAGTCAAGAAAATATAAATTTGAATCACACTTAACATTGTCACCATGTGCTCCTCACATGATTTCTTTAAGCCTCAATTTCCACATCTATAAAATGAAGATAATAATATAAGGAATTTATAGTACCTATCTTACATGATTATTGGGAAACTCAAATGAAATAATCAATTTAAAAGGCTTTGCAAACTCTGAAGTGCTGTGTAAATGTCTAGTTTTTGTTATTGTTATTGTTATTTTTGTTTTTGTTTTTTTGTTATTTGTTATTTTTACTTCATTTATTTGGAGTCTAACATGAAGCAAACTCAACCTTCTGAAACATACCTAAACCTAAAGTAAATTTAAAAAAAGGTATGTTAGTAGGCATTTATTAAGAGCTTACTATATGCCAGGCATCTAAGGATACGAGTATAAAAAATTGAAAAGCTGCCTAATCAAAAGGAATTTCTATTCTGAAAGGGGAGAGAACAGTGACACATATAAATATATATAGCATAAATGAATACAGAATAAATACATGATAGTTTTGGTGGGCACTAGTGGTTGTGAGGTATAAGAAAGTCTCCATATAAAAGATTTGTTGTTGTTGATTTTAGTACAAAAAATAACTGTTACTCTGAAATGAATATGAAAAAATCATGATCATTTGGAACTTGTCTGCTCATTGACCAATTTAAGGAATAATCTAGCTTTACAGAATGTACTACATGTCTAGATATAATTGTAATTGTTTGTGGGATGTGGTAAAATTGGTCCATCCCCCTTTTCCCCTGTCTCTTCTTTGTGAGCATGATATAGCTGATTCCCATTGATATTTAGGTTGGACTCATAGACCTTTAAGATACTTTCCAAATCAAAGATTCTATGGTTCAAAAAAATTAAATGGGAAAATTCACTTATGTGTAACAATTCATTGCCTAAACATGCCAAATGGATGAGGCATAACAATATCATTAAGAGCAGACTGCATGTCTGAAAAGGATGCCTATGATATAGTGCATTTCATTTTGGTCACAGCCATTGCATCCTCTCTGAAGAGAGGGATTCAGGCATTCTATTATAGCTACAACTAAAAATTCAAAAGTGCTAATGGAGAAAACCAAAAAATTGTGGTGAAAATCTGCTTTTTGTCAATGATTATTATAAAATAATTATTTTATATGCATAAAATGAGATAACCCTTTATCCAATCTTGTAAATTTAGCTAACACTAAAACCATGGCATCTCATGAATGCTATGGAAGTTCAAGGAAAAATACATGAAAAGAACATTCTAGTATATTTACCTTATCCAAATTTAAGTGAAAATCAAATTGTCTTTAAGCTAATGTATTTTAAGCAGTTTTTTTCCTCATTATTTCAGGGGCATCAATGATCAAAACAAAAAAAAAACTCATTTCATTGGTATTCATCAGGTGGTAATGAGCTTGTTCATATTATTCTCATCCTCTTTCAGCAGACACAGTTTACTATCAATAAAATATTCAAAGCTTTCCCATTATATGTAGAGTTCTGCTCTACATATATTTCTTATGTAGATTTAAATCACCTGCGGAGGGAAGCTGAAGGCTGGAAAGTAAAGGGTTAAGTTTGCAGGCTAGATAGAGTAAGCCATAGAAAGAACAGAGAGAGAGAGAGAGGGAACACAAGGACAAAGCTTTAGTGTGGTCTCTACATGTCAGCAGGTCAGCTCCTCCTCAGATGGACAGAGAGAGAGAGTGACTGAGCTGAATTGATTTTATAGAAATGGGGATTGTAGGATGCCAATCAAAAAGTCGGCACATCAGAAGTTTTAACATAATTGTGACCACCAAAAGGAACAGATGACCACAACAGTATAGCAAGGTACTCGGGTAAGAAGCACATGTGAAATCCTCTCCTTTCCAGCAAACTGGCACCATTTTATGCAAATGTAAATCTTTGACATTACAAAGGACCTTTAGAACTTGTCTGCTAGCTTTCGGACTGCAGAGAAGCAGAGAGGCTTGATTCTTAAGTTCCACCAAATTTAAGACCCGACCAATTTAAGGATTCAGAAGTCAATCATGTGAAATATTAGAAATATATCCATAAGTTTAGTCCATGAGTACTTTGCTCATTAGAGTCAGCTTTTGAATGCATCTTTAATATCTTCATGATTCATTATAACTGTAACCCTTCATTATTATAAAACCTAAAAGAAATTATACTTCACTGATAGAATCTTGGAGAACCCAGGAATACCTCTTTTCCATAATTAAGTCTCAGAGTGAGACATTCCTAGAGTCTGAAGAAGGCTTCATATGACAACCATCAGAGTTATTATCCCAAGAGAATCTATGCAATGAAATTGGGAAACAATAAATATACCTCAAAACTGAACAAATCTGCCAACATTTTCATAAAAAGTAGAATCACTGATTTTGAATTTTTCCACATTAGTACCAATTGGGCTTATTTCTTAAGAAATTTCAGTTAGGAAAAGCTGTTGGATGGGATGGCACAGAAGAAATTCTTTCCAGAAGAGAAGGAAGTCTGATAATACTGAGGAATCAAATTTGTTAAGGCATTTAAAATAAATTTTGATAATCAGTTAGTGGAGTGGGAAGATCAGATAACATTACTACCAAAAAAAGTACAGCAATAATTTTAACTATATGCTTATTTTTTAAAATTTGTTAGGAAAGTTTTTATAGGGGGTGGTAAGACAGTCACCATGCTAAGCACTTTCAGGGTACAAAGAAAGGTAAAAGATAATCCCTGCTCTCAAGGAGTTCACAATCTAATGAGTAAGTAAAAAAAAATTATAAAGCATCTATGTTTCAGGAATTGTTGTGTTAGGTCAGTAATGGAGAATCTTTTTGGACATATTAGGGACCCCATGCCATGCCCCACCCCACCCCAGACTGGGTGCCAGTACCCACCCCTCATTGCATACTGTGCCCCACCCCCAACTGTGTGCCCCTACCCCTTACTGAGTGCAGTGCCCCATCCACCACTGCAGCCAGGGGAGGGGCTGAGCTTCATGGGGAGGCTCCAGTGACCTATATGCTTCCCTTGCATTTGGGGGACAGGGCCAGGCTACCAATCCTGGCCCACCTGCATTCCTTGAGCTCCTGGGGGCCTGAGGGCCAGTACTCACTAGTGCTGCTTGGCTCCAGGGGTCTGAGGGGTATGGGTGCTCACTGCTGCCCCAGGGCTAGAAGGTCTTATCCACACTACAGCTAGGCTGTGGGAGGCTGAATGGAGCAAGGTAGGGGCCCTGCCACTCCTGAGGCTAAGCCAAGCTCTGCTATGATCAGCCTCTGTGATGGTGGAGAGAGGCTAGAATGTTCCACCCCCTGTGTTAGGGGGTGGGGCCCGGCTCCCAGCCAGCTGAGCCAGGGTCTCATATGTGCCAAGGGAGAGGTCTCTGCATGCCATCTTTGGCACACATGCCATAGGTTCAACATCACAGTGCCAGATGCTGGTGCTGGAGATACAAAAAGAGACAAGTGACAGTCTGTGCCTTCAAGGAGTACACAATCTAATAGGGGAGACAATAAGCAAACATATACACATATGTAAAGCATAAATAGAACATAATTAGAAAAGGGAAAGCAATGGAATCAATAGGGTTTGAGAAAAGCTTCCCTTAGAAGATGGGATTTTGATTGGGATTTATAAGAAACCAGAGAAGCCAGTAGGCAGAGGTAAGGAAAGAGAGTATTCCAGGTATGGGGGACTGTCATTGAAAATATCCAGAGCTGAAAGATAGAGAATCTTCTTCATGGACAAGTCAAGTGGCCAGTGTTACTGGATAAAAGAGTATGTTTTAAGGAGTAAAGTGTGAGAAGACTGGGAAGGCAGGAGAAGGGGTAGGTAGATCATGAAGAATGAATTTTGTATATAATAGACACCCTGTCCCTTACTGCCTAGTGTGAAAGAGAATTCTTTACTCTTTTGTCTATCCTGAGTTAACACTAGCTTAAGTACCTCATTAGATTGTGAAGACAGGATTAACTCTCCTTTGGCCACCTTTTGATTGAATCAACACAAACTTGAACTAGTTGAAGGAACTTGCAAATTATTTAGTGACTTCACACCCTCAGAAACTCAATCAGCCAGGATGAGTATTCATCCCTCTATAAGATGAATTTTAGAAAATTCATACCCTTAAATGAGAACTTAACCTTCAGAAGGTGAGAAACTGTGATTGGCCCCTGTGAAGAGGGGAACAGACAAGGAGTCACCATAAAAGCCACAAAATCCTTTGATGTGAGACAGAATGTGTTTGAGAAGATAGTCTGAAGAGAGTGTCTTCTGGAGATAGTCTTTGAAGGAGCTTTGCTGAAGAGGCTTGGATCGAGCTTGGCTTCAACTTAGACTCAGACTCCTGAACTACTTCTTTGGGTGAGTGAAAAGAGCAGACTCCTTTCCTAGTTTCTGGAGAAACTAGTTTCCATCTTGGAGGAGGCTGCAGTTTTTACTCACCAACAACCCTCCTGGTTGAGGACTAGTATAGGTATTTTCTCTAGCTTCTTTCATATTTCTTTACTTTATTGTTTACCCTCTATTTAGTAAATAAATTTCTGATTTGAGATATAATAAATATTGGTGACCACATAATTTCATAAAATCATTGTCCAACCATTAATTTTCACCTTTATACTAGAAGTCCATTTAGGTCAATTTCACCACACTCCCAGGGGTCTCCAGTACTCTTAAGGGGATTAGAGAATCTAGGCTTTCTGCCATCAACCCTAGCCTTCAAATGTGTTCCCTCAAATATAGAGGGGCTACTTTGTACTACAATTCCATATAACCTCTGATAGTCACATTAACTTTAACAAAGGAATATTTACTTCAAAACCACAAACATACACACTTATTCTGCCAACAGTGGGATGCACAATCCCCCACTTTGTACCATCTTGGTCTCTGGGGAGAGGAAGGAGATTATTTTCAAAACTCATCTCAGTTATCATAGAGCACAGTCTCATTTCCAAGTCCAAATTATTCAATGGGCTAAAGTCTCGAACAGCATATGAAAAACAATGTTATTTTTCATCACAATAAAATTCTTTACAAGAATGATTTGCATAGATAACCAGGGAATCCTTGATGGAAATATGACAAGGGAACAAGAAGGCTTTTGCAAGTAATTCCCTTCAAGAGATCCTGCTTAACAAATTGATTTAAAGTATAGATGATATAAGTTCCCATGTGTTACTGTTCCATTGATTGTTCTTTAAAACTTTTTTTCTAAGAACATAATCTAGCCTTAAAAGCTCCAGGTCAATAAGGTATCTATCACTCATATGTTATGGTCATACAGCATACCTTAACAGATGCAATCACAAATATATTTTATTCAATGATCTTCTAACTACTCAACACCAATTAAATACAAAACAGGGAAAAGGCATTCACCAGTGGTTGTATTTGTCATTAAGACTATCTAGCACTGTCAAAATGAAAGAAAAGTTCTCTATGGAAGCAACAATTCTCCAGCTGCTCCAATATCTCGGTCCTCAGAATTCTATAAGATCTCCTTGATAAATGCACATTCACTAAAAAGAGATCAGCCTAGAAACCATAAATGAAAAACCAAGTGGATAAAGTATTCCTCTTGGTTTGTGACTTACTATGTGCCAGATCCTGCATTGTGTTCAAATACAAAATAAGTATATATTTTTAAAGTTCTTTTAGATAAAAACTTATATTTCAATTGAGATAATAATAAAATGCAAATAACTATTTATATATAAGATATATAAATGGTCAATGAAAGGTAACTTCAACAGGATGGCAATAGAAGGAGGATGGATTCAGAAAAAAACCTCCCACAGAAGTTGGGACTGGAACTATTTTTAAGGTAGCTTCAGTATAGAGATAAACAGGGAGAGCATTGCAGGCATGATAGGTGCAAGTGAGAAGTCACAGAGTTGGGAGATGGAGTATCGGGTTTGAAGAACATCAAATAGGACAGTAGAACAAGATTGTAGAGCTTCATGGAAGAAAGTAAAATGTGAGAAAATGTTTTCTAAAATATTTTTATTTTCTTAAAAAAAAGAATGTCTTACTAAGTCAGAAAGATAAAATTGGAAATTAAGTCACTGAAAAACAAAAGGCTATCACACACACACAAAAGCTATGATGTGAGAGAGACATAGAGTACACAGCCAGGAGGTCTATAAAAGGTGGGTAGGGAGGGCAAGGATGGACAGCTGAAGTCATGGATTAGCACCAGTGAAATGATTTTTTAAAATTGTAGAGGAAGAGCTACGGCAGAATACTTGCAGAATTACATAGGAGGAAAACATGTGAATGGACTGTGTTCTACAATGATGAGAACCCAGGCCTACCAAATTACTGAATTGTTATGACTTCTGGGGATGGAGCCAAGATGGAGGAGTAACTAGAGAACAGCACAGTTTCACCACAAAAATCCTCCCCAAACAAGAATAAAATATCTCCAGGAAACCAATATAGGAGTGAAGGAATCAACAGAGACAGAGTGAAACAATCCTTAAAAGAGGAGAAACCCAAAGGTAGGCAGAAACCATCTGGGGAACTGGGATGAGAGGAGAGTGGAGCTAGCAGGAGGAATAACAGCAAATGAAAGCAACCCACATCCCCTACCCCCACCCCACACACACACACAGCTGTTCTCACAGGTTCAGAGCTTAAGCCCTGTCTAGAAGGCAGACCCCGAGATCCTGCTGGAAGTCAACTCACACCCCTTGAAATTTCAAACCTGTGGAGAAGTCCAGTGTCCTAGCCCAGGGCAATCTGGGCTGAAGGGTGGCCAATTCACATGGGCCAAGAATGAAGCCAGGAATCCAAGTCTGCGCTTGGAGTGAAGACACAGTTCTCAGAAGGAGCTCCCCCAGGATCTCTTTGCCCAAAACTAAGGGCAGAGCTCTAGGACAGGGCAATCAGAGGGGTGCCTAATTGGATCAAAAACACCTTGAAGTAAAAAGAAAAAATTGAGCCTAAGCCTGGGGCTAAAATTTGAGCAGCACCTGACCTGATCAAGTGCAGAGTGAGATCACAAGCTTACACTCAAGCCTGAGGAAAACTATCAGCATCTCAAGGGTCAATTGAATCAGCACTAGGAGTTTAAGAGGGTACCCCAACTTCCCAGAAAACAGAGCCTACCTATAATTAAATAGGAAAAATGAGCAAACAATCAAAAAAGCATCTAACTCTAAAGACTTATTATGGAGACAAAGAGCAAGGTGCAGAGACAGAAGAGGAGAGCAAAACCAAAGGAAACACATGCAAAGTCCAAAAGAAAAATATGGAATGGACACAGAAGTCTGAAAGAGCTCAAAAAAGACTTCAAAAACCAATTGAGAGGCAGAGGAAAAGTGGAGAAGAGAAATGAAAGTGATGCAAGAAAAAAGGAAAGTAATGCAAGAAGAAAGGAAGGTGATGCAAGAAGAAATACACAAACTGAAAAAGGAGAATCAAAAACTGAAAGGAAAATTAGGCCTTAAAAATCAGAATTGAACATCTAGAAACTAATGATTTCATGAGAAATCAAGAAACAATAAAGCAGAATCAAAGGAGTGAAAAATCAGAAGAGAACATGAAATAGCTTATTGAAAGAACAACTGGCCTAGAAAATAGATCTAGGAGAGACAATATGAGGATTATTGGACTACCTGAAAACCATGATGACTAATTACTGAATTGTAAAAATTTGAGTGACTATGCCTCAGCAGTAATTTCTGATATAATTAGAAAATTCAGTGCAGCAAATGAACTCCCTGAGTTCTGACAAAAAGTCAGAAACTGAAGAAAGTATTGATTAGCCACACCCAACCCAGGAAAGAAGTTCCAGGATAATAGATATAGAGATGAAAACGGTTTTATCAACTATCTACTCCAACCATGCAGGAAACTTCAGAGGTTAAGTAAATGACTTTTGCTAGTTCCCACAGCTAATTAAATCTCAGAAGTATGGTCTGAAGCCAGCTATTCCTGACTCCACTTTCAGCTCTATCCACTATAGCAACAGTTCTCAAAGCTTTGAAGATCTCTGATATCCCTTTATGGGTTGTTCAAGGTTAAAACTATTTTCATGACAATACTCTATTATTTACCTATTAACATATTCTTCCATTTTCCAACTATCTATGGGATGCTAGATTTTCTTCATTCTTTTGCCTAAACAACAGATCAAAACAGATTGAATACAGAATCAGATATGTGAATACAATTGCCTTCTATTAAGCCAAGTATTAGAGATTTCAAAGCAAAATAATATTTGCCTTTTCACATTTTTGTTTTATATTTTCCATAAAAATGTTATTTATGCCAACGTGTAATGGGTTTATTATCTTCTAATAAACAAATCTATCTCAAATATAATCCATATAAACAAAAATTATTTGGGGTGCTCAAAAACATATTAGCATATCAGAGTCCTGAAACCAAATGTTTTGAGAACCTCTATGCTATTGGAAGCCCATTCTTAACTTATGAGGGTGCATGTATGTCCATAATATGCTACCTTTAATTCATAATACTTCAGGTTCTGAAAATTCTCCAGGAAATTGGATCAGTTACAAATATAAAGGTTTTTTTGGAAGAGTTTTTGTTGTTGGCTGTTTTTGTTATTGATGTTTGTTTAGTTTGGTTTGTTTTGAGGTTGAAGAATAAGGGTGATAATGGTACAATTATGTCTCATGTCTGACACATAGTGAGCACTTAACTGTTTGTTGAATGATTATCAGGGGTCTATAAGATCACAGAATTATAGGGTTTAGATCTGGAAGTAATCTTAATGATCATGTAATCATATAACTTTTTTTTATAAATAATGAAATTGAGGACCAAGAGGGTCAAGGACTTGCCAAAGTTTACACAGATAGTGGCAGAGCTTGGATTTGATGAGCACAGATCCTCTAATTTTAGGACTCTAAGAAATATATACTCAGGGTCAGGATGGGAAGGATAAGGAAAAAAAAAGAGATGAAAGATAAAGAAATCTGTTTCAGCCTAAATTTGACTGCTCCAATTTCTCTCCTTCCTCTCTCAGCCCTTGGTCTTAGTAACCAACAAAACACTACCACCCCCTAACCAGTTTTGCCCTCTCAAAACTTTCCTGTCACCTGGTTACAAATGTCCATTCACCCCTAGCCCCAAACCCTCCCCACCTCAAAAACCAAGGTATACCTTGGCAAGTACATAAGTCATTATAGCAATAAGTGACTGGGTTCACCCTAAGCTATCTTCAGAGGGTCTCCTTTAGTGTGACTTTAACTATGATAGCTAAAAAGAATCACAGCCTCGATACCTGACTTCACAGAGACCCATTCTCACCACAGAACACATAATCTTATAAACGTCCCAGTCTTCTGAAGGTCTTATGGACAATGAATTCACCAGAATTTACCTCTGGAACTTCTATACCATATGTAGAGAAGTTAAGATGAGCCAAATGCTGAGGAAATGACATCTAGAATTGAGTAACCTAGAAAGGGTTCCAAATTTATGTTGTAAATTAAAATTTTAAAAAGAAATGAATGATTATGAATAACTAGTCTGGTGGAAATATTAAATATGGACAGGATCTTCCAAAATTATTCACTGGAAGAATTTTGTGTGGATTTCCTGAACCATAGGGGTAATACTATGGATGTGTGAAACAGCGGCTAATTCATTCTAACAGCTGTGCTGTTTATGTTCTGTTGCTTCAAAGAGATAACATGGGCATCATTTAATTATGGTGATTGATGGAATTTTTTAAAATATCACATTTATCTTCTTGGCTCTGTCATATTGATACTCCTAAGAGACATACTTTGGAGAAGCTTGCTTTGCTATGCATGTCTTGTTTAAGAAGCATCATTTCTCTTTTTAATTGACTCATCAGCCATTTGTTGTCATGCTAGTCTTTTCCTGATTTAAGGATCCACAGATTCTGTCTTTATCTTTGGAATATAGCCTTTCTAGAAAGAATTGAACTTGGGAAGTACCAGGTAGAAATGTGTCTTTTTTTAATCCCTTGAATTCTTTTCACATACTTTCTTCCTTAAGTCTCTCCTAACCCCTTTTTTCTCACCTACTTCCTGTTTTGCTGGGTGAAGAGAAATTGTGAATTCCCTCATCAGCAAGTGTCCTAAGTGATAAATATTGTGCTCTACGGTAATTTGCACAGTAGAGTCAAGTTGTAGGTAAAACTGGAAAATATAGCAAAAATTAAAATATATTTTCAGTGCTTCTTCTGAAATTAACCCCCCAAAAGGAAGGCTTTGCATTCTGTTACTCAATATTCTCACCAAACTAATATACTTACTGTTCCATGTATAAAACATAGCTCCTACTTATATCTGTACAAGCTGCTATTCATTTCTACAGTACCCTTCTTCTTTATCTCTAGTTATCTCAAGTGCCACTTTATCTCAATTTGTTCAGTAATTAGTGCTCTATGTTTCCCTAATTATTTTTCTGTGTATCTTTTACATGTTGTTCTTCTACCTCCAACGTAAGCTATTTGAGGGTAGGTATTATTTTGTTCTTTTTTCTTTCTATAGCCAGAACCTAGTACAGTGTCCAGCATATAGCTTATTGCTTTTGAATTGCAATTAAATGCATCCCTTAAATTTTAATGCTTATTTGCAAGCTAATGCTGTAGAGTTGAAATAGTATCTGTTCAATTATCCCAGTATATTTCGTAGACATTTTCTGATGGTTTGCCATATTTAGAAACCATAGAACAATCTCCCCAAAATAGCAGTAGTGTCTTAAAGTGGACAGTGAATTGGAATTGGAATTAAGAAGTCCTAATTTCTAAATCTGCCATGAATTGCTTTAATGTTGTGAAAGTGTTCATAATAAAACTGGTAATGCATGAGTGATGATCGCCTTAAATGTGTCCTTCCCATTAAGCTTTGACTTCCATAGCCCATTAAATCTACAACATATTGTCTCGCTTTTGTCCTTGATTAGTTTATACTAAATGAGTCTTTCCAGAAGGCAAGCAAGAGGTTATGTTACCTTCAGTCACTGGTTTGAAAACTTTCAGATACATGCAGAAAGCCTTCAGTATCTTTCTTTCCTTGTTATATGACAAGAATTTTACACCATTTCGATACATTTGATATCAACTCCATTAGTGCAACCTAATAAGTAGATGGCTAAAAAATTGTTGTCATCAGGTCAAATGGATACCTGATATAAACATAAAGGGTGATACCATAAACGAACCTGTCAGATCTATGGATAAGGAAGAATTTAGGACCAAACAAAAGATGGAAAGCATTATAAAATGTAAAATGGAAAAGTTTGATTATATTAAGTTTAAAACAGGTTTTTTTACAAACAAAAAAATACAACCAACATCAGAAAGAGAGTAGAAAGCTGGGGAAAAAATTCCATGCCAAGTATCTCTGATAAAGGTTCCAATTTCTCTATTATATAGAGAACTAATTCAAATTTATAAAAAGAAAAAGTCATTCTCCAATTAATAAATGATCCAATTTGGGCAGTTTTCAGGTGAAGAAACCAAAACTATACATTTGTGAAAAAATGTCCTAAATCACTCTTGACTAGAGAAATGTAAATGGAAACAACTCTGAAATACTTCATCACAATTCTCAGGATTGACTAATGTGACAGAAAAGGGAAAAGATAAATGCTGGAGAGAATGCAGGAAAATTGGGACACAAATGCATTGTTCGTAGAGTTGTGAACTAATCCAGTCATTCTGGAGAACAATTTGGAATTTTGCTTGAAGGACTCTAAAATTGTGCATACCCTTTGATCCATCAATACTATTTCCAGCTCTGTATTCCAAAGAGATAAAAAAAAAAGGGGAAAGGAACGTTTTTGTAAAATGTTATTCAAGCTCTTTTTTCGTTAGCAAAGAATTAGAAATTATAGGATTATCCATCAATTGGGAATGGCTAAACAAGTTATAGTATATGATAGTGATAGATTACTATTTTTCTATAAGAAATGACAAGCTGGATGATTTCAGAAAAATCTGGAAAGTTTTCATGAATTGATGCAAAGCAAAATGAGCAAAACCAGAACACTGTATTCAGTGACAGCAAGATTTTTTGATGAACAACTGTGAATGACCTAGTTATTCTCTGCAATATAATCTCAGAGACTCATGATGAAAAAAATACCATCTACCTTCTGAGAAAGAAGTGATAGATTCTAAATGCAGACAAACACCTACTATATTCATTTTCTTTCTTCTCCTTTTTTTTTAAATCTAAGATCTCTTGCACAAAATGACATATGAAAAAATGGTTGATATGATTATACATCAATATCAGTATTCATAAAATCGATATCATATGGCTTAATATCTCAGGGAGTGGGACAGGAATAGGTGGGAGAAAGCTTCAGAAGTAGGGAGAAAATACGGAAGTCAAGTCCTTAAAAACTGAATGTAAAAATTGTTTTCACATGCAACAGGGGAATATAAAATATTACTTTAAAAAACAAGTAAGGGGCAGCTGGGTAGCTCAGTGGAGTGAGAGTCAGGCCTAGAGACAGGAGGTCCTAGGATCAAACCTGGCCTCAGCCACTTCCCAGCTGTGTGACCCTGGGCAAGTCACTTGACCCCCATTGCCCACCCTTATCAATCTTCCACCTATGAGACAATACACCGAAGTACAAGGGTTTAAAAAAAAACAAGTAGCTGATGGAAATGTTTAAAAATGGAAATAGTGTTATAAATGATTTTGAAAAGTTGGTGGACATATTTATGAACCTGATGGCATAAACCCAAGTAATAGATAAATTATACCGGAGAAAAATTCTTTGGAACAAAATAATTGCTGATTATTTTTGCTTTTATTGCTATGGTTGTTGCTATTTTGCTTCTGCTGTTGTTTTTTATTTGGTGGAACTA
The DNA here is from genome assembly GCF_016433145.1 of Gracilinanus agilis. Classification (NCBI taxonomy): domain Eukaryota; kingdom Metazoa; phylum Chordata; class Mammalia; order Didelphimorphia; family Didelphidae; genus Gracilinanus; species Gracilinanus agilis. The sequence continues at coordinate 382,346,201 of NC_058132.1, read as the reverse complement.
TACTGGGTGAAAACACTGATTATATATAGTATTTTCATATGATGCTCCCTTTAACTTGGAAGTTATTTTGGATTCTATTCTAGAGAGATGATAAGGAATTTACTTAGAACCATAATGAGCATTAATAATCTCAGTAAAACTGTATGAGTTTTTTTCTTGCTTAACTTATGACACATTTTCAAGAGAATAATTTTCATATGGACATCAAATACTACCTATTATAGAAACAACGTGATTTTCTTTAGTATCTTTTAGAATAATTGATGTATCAGTTGGATTTATGCTTTTATGTTCAACAAATACATACATTGACTTTTAAAATTAACCATGACATAACACCAGTTTTACCATATTTAATTATTACATGGCACTTCTGTAGTTTGTGTCAAATATAGTTTTTCAATGTCTTTAGCTTTCTTTAGCTTTTCCCTCTTCAAATTTATATAACAATAATCTTTTTCTCATTTCCTCTAAGCTAGGTTTAGAAATGACAATAGTTCTTGGATTTGTCCTACACTCATCTGTAACACATCACTAAATAAATTGGAGATGGGAATGTCATTGACAAATAGCCATGTGAAGTCCTTGCCTATAATTGATAAGTTTTGTTTTTAGTTTCTTTATGATGTAAGCATTGTATGCCTGTAATTTGGATGGAATTCAGCACTATCTCCACTGAATCATTCCTAACAGATAAAATACTATATTATTTCTTATTTATTCCAGTATATCTTATATTCTTGTATGGTAATAGAGCATAGAGGACTGCCTCTTGGCACTCTATCTTCTATGTCAACCTAATAATAATAAAGCTTCTGAGCAAATCCAACTGGAAAACATATGCCTCCTCATTTCACTGATTCTGTTTATGGGAGTTTTATCACACTGGCTTGGGTGGTGACCCATTCCATAGAATAGTCAAAGCTCAATTAGTTGGACTTTCAGGGTTCCTGCCAGGCCATCACAACAACCAGACCAGTCTCAGGGCTCACGATTCACTACTTTATATCAACCTGGCTAGAACTTTCTTGCTTTGCCACTGTTCTCTCTTTAATGTGAATGAAATAAATAATGGAAATGATGTTATTACTTTTAATAATAATAAATAATAAAATTCAAGTGACCTAAAAGTTAATTGAAAGATTCAGAGTAGCTTGAAGTTAGCTGTAGTATATCACCAATGATAACTTATATAAAATAAGTAGTATAAAGGAAATTTTTAAGGTAATGCAAAAACAGAAATAAGTTGCTCATATAACAAGGTGAGAAACACGAGCAAGAACAAGAGATAAATGGATTCAGCTTACTCTAGTATTCATAAAATATTAAAAGAAACAGAAAAAGCCTGCAGAATCTGAAAAATTTATGAAATAAATATGCAAAAATCACACTAGATGAGGAATCCAGGGGTTATCTGCCTATACTAATGTGAGTGATTACTTAATGACTGTAACTTAATGTTATTCTAGTCTATTGCTTCAAAACAAATGATAAACAAGTTGTACTATGAGCTCATGTTATGTATTTACAGCAAAGGAGACTGAGAAGGACAGAGAGATGGTTAGGAGAAGAACCTGGAATGAGATGTCCCAAAAACTAGAGAGAAGAGAATATCAAGCAGAAGATGGTGATTAACCATGTCAAAAACTGCAAAGATGTCAAGATGAATGAAAAATTAGAGAAGTCCTTTGCATTTGGCAATTAAAAGATCATTCTTAACTTTAGAAAGAGCAAGAAAAAGGAGGAGGTACTTATCGAAGACCTTCTCAAGGAATTTAGCCACAAAAAACTGAAGAGATATAGGATGACAGTTAGCAGAAATTGTAGGATAAAGAGAAGAGGGCATTTCTGAGGATGGGGGACACACAAGCATGTTTATAGGAAATACTGAGGGAGTTTATAGATAGGGAGAGATTAAAGATAAATGATAAAATGGGGATGGCAAAAGGAGAAATATTTTGAAGGAGCCAAGATGCAATGGAATCACTTTTACAGGTAGAAGGATTAGCCTGTGTAAGGAGTAAGGCCATCTCTTCATGTGGATTAAAAATGAAGAGGTAGTGGCAGAAAACAATCTGCTTCTGGCTAAGTAATAGAATGGTAGATCAATGGAACAAATTACATACCCAATATACAAAGGGAAATAACCATAGCAATCCAGTGTTTGATAAATGTCACAATCTAAGCTTTTGAAATAAGAACTCACTATTTGACAAAGTCTATTGGGAAAACTGGAAGACAGCATGAAGAAAGTCTCAAGTCCTATGGAAAAATAAGGTTAAAATGGGTACATGATTTAGACTAAAAGGATAATACTATATAAACAAATTAGGGATACAGAGAAGACTTTACCTGTCAGATCTATGACCAAACAAGAGATAGAGAACACTACAAGATGTAAAATGAATAATTTTGATTATGTTAAATTTAAAAGGTTTTATACAAACATAATCAATATGACCAAGACTAGAAAGAAAAAAATTGGAGAAAAATTTTCTGATAAAGGTCTCATTCCTTAAATATACAGAGGACCAAGTCAAATTCATAAGAACATAAGTCACGCCCCAGTTGATAAAGGGTCAAAGGATATGAACAAGCAGTTTTCAGATAAGAATCAAAGCTACCAATAATCTTACAAAAATAACCTAAATCACTTTTGATTAGAGAAACAAAAATTAAAACAACTTTGAAATACCACCTCATACATATCAGATTGGCCAATATGATGATGATAAATGTTGGAGGGTGTGTGGTAAAACTGGGACACTAATGCATTGTTGATAGAGTTGTGAACTGACCTAACTATTCTGGAGGGCTATTTGGAACTATGCCCAAAGTGTTATAAAATTGTGCATACTCTTTGATCCAATAATTCTACTAGTAGGTCTATATCTGAAAGAAATTTTTAAAAAGGGGAAAAGACCTACTTTGTTTAAAAATACTTATAGCAGCCCTTTTTGTGGTGGCAAAAAACTGGAAATTATAAGTTGTCCATCAGTTGGGCAATGGCTGAAATGGTGATGAAATACAATTGTGTTATAAGAAATTATGAGAAGGGTAGTTTCAGAAAAGCTAGAAAAAACTACATATTTACATTCTACATGAAAGAGTGATATAAGCAGTACCAGGATAACATTGTGCACACTAACAGCAATATTGTACAATGATTAACTGTGAAAAACTTAGCTAACCTCAGTAGTACAATTATCTAGGACAATTCTGAAAGACTTAAAACAAAGAATGCTCTCCACCTTCAAAGAAAGAACTTTTGGAGTCAGAAAACAGATTAAAACATACTATTTTTCACTTTAGATTGTTTGTATTTTTATTTAGTTATTTTTGTTTCATATGAGCATTCTCTTACAACAGTGACTAATATGGAAGTAAGTTTTGCATCATAATACATAAAATTCAGATCAAATTGACTACCATCTCCAGGAGTAGGGTGGGAAGTGAGGAAGAAGACAATTTGGATTTTATAATTTGGGGAAACATATGTTTAAATTTGTTATTACATATAACTGGGAAAATAAAATATCAAAAAATTTAAATAAAAAAGACAAGGAAGGAATCACATCTTGACAAAAGGTACCATAGGCAATGAAATGATATCACATGCACATGTATGCACCAAATAGTAGAATATCCAAATATTTTAAGAAGTGAAATGAGTTACAGGAAGAAATAGTAAAACTATACTAGTGGGGAGCTTCAACTTTTCCCTCTTAAAACTAGATAAATCTAACCAAAAAATAAACAAGAAAGAAGTTAAGGAGGTGAGCAAAATATTAGAAAGGTTAGATATGATAGATCTTTGGAGAAAATAGGAGGGGAATAAAAGGGAATAAAATAAATATGCCTTTTTCTCAGGATGCCATGGCACCTACAAAAAATGACTATGTATTAAGGCATATAAGTCTTACAAACAAATGCTGAAAGGCAGAAATATTAGAAAAAAGAATCCTTTTAAAATAATAATGCAATAACAATTATATTGAATAAAGAGCTGTGGGAAAATGAGTAAAAGTAATTAGAAAATAATCTAATCCTAAGGAGTGGGTGCATCAAAGAATAAATCATACAAATGATTACAATGAAGGATATGACAACAATAAGAAAACATATCAAAATTCATGGGGTATAGCTAACATAGTACTTAAGGAGAAATTATACCTATAAATGCTTACATTAACAAAATAGAGAAAGAATATCAATGAATTGAGCATGCAAATTTTTAAAACTCTAGAAAAAGAAAAAATTAAATATCACCAAATAAATGTCAAATTTGAATCTCAAAATCAAAGGAAAAATAAATGAAATTGATAGTAAGAGAATCATTGAAATAATAAATTAGAATAGAGAATGGTTTATGAAAAAATTAAATAAGTAAATTATTGGATATGTTGATTTACAAAAGAAAATCAAACTATTAGCTTCAAAAATCAAAAGGGTAAATTCATTAAAAATAAAAATGAAATTAAAGCAATTATTAGAAACTATTTTGCCAAAAAAAACCAATAAATCTGACATATTAAGTGAAATGAATTAATATGTATGTGTATTGTCCAGATTGACAGAAGAGGAAATAGACTAAACAATCCCATTTGAGAAAAAGAAACTAAACAGCCTATAATTAAGACCCTAAAAAAACCCATAGCCAGATAGATTCACAACTGAATTCTACAGAACATTTAAACAATTATCTCCAATCCTATATAAATTATTTGGGAGAATAGACAAAGAAGGTGTCCTATCAGCTTCCATTTACAACAAAAATACAGTACTGATACCTTAATCAGGAGGAGAAGCAACACCATGATGCGAGACAATTTTGAAGGACTTATGATAAAAAAAAAATGTATTCTATTTGACTCCAGAGAAAGAACTGATGGAGGTTGAATATAGAACAAAACATACTTAAAAAAAAACCTTTTTCTTTTTGGTCTCTGTTTTCTTTTGCAACATGACTAATGTGGAATTATGTTTTTGTATATTTGCACATGTTTAACCTATATCAAATTGCTTATTCTATTAGAGATGAGGAAAGGGAAGAAGGGAAGAAGAGAAATTAGAACATTTTTAAATGAATGTTAAAATTTCTTTTATAAATAATTAGAAAAAATAGTTTTTAAAACAAAAAATATTTAATGATTAAAATTAAAATGTCAATAATTGGTCAACAACATTTTTATAATTTTTATTGTTATATCCCAGAGTTATGTCCTTATCTTGGCATTAAAATTTTTATTAATGACATCTCTGAAGGTATAGGTAGTATACTTATCAAATTTGCAGTTAATTGAAATAGGTAACATTAGGTGACCCTCAGGAGTATGACAGGCAAGAATGATAAACAGACAGAATAGAGGGAACATAGGTGACTCTAATTTCAGAGAACAAGTATAATTTGGAAAGAATATAAGTAATAGCATCAAAAAATCCAAAGAAGAGGATATCCAAGAAAATGGTAGTAATAAAATAGTATATTTTAGATTTCTTTATACAAATGTATGAAGTATAAGTAACATTTAAGATTAACTAAAATTCTTAAGTCAAAACAAATTGGTCATTCTAGGTAATGAGGACTCAGTGGGATGAGATAGGCAATGTCTCTTTTTTAAAAGGATTAGATTAAGTAAGACTGGTAAGACTGAGACAAGAGGTGCAGTAGTAGGGACTATAAAGTCACATGCTTGTGAGGAAACCCAGAGACAAAATAAGAAATATGATATAAGGTATCTAGGTGTCAATGGAAGGAGAAACAGAAATGAAATAATGGTAAATATTGTATACTACAAACCACTGAGACAGGAAGGAGAAATCTATAATAGATTACAAGGCAGTTATGAATATATTATAACAATAGCAGTGAAATCCATTTATCCAAGCATCTTCCCCAGTTTTCTCTGCCAAAAGAAGGGCAGCTAATAATTTTTTGATTGATTGATTTATAACTGAATTTGGAGCCTTCAAAATATAAAGGAACCAATAAGGGGAATTATTATTCAATATCTGATTCTGACCAATAAGGAGAAACTGGTTGCCAAAGTAGGAATGATAGGAACCTCAGGAGAACAATGAACAACTCATTCTTAAACTCTGTCAAATAAAAGTAGGGAAGTAAGCCATACTCTTATACTCAGTCTATGGTTAGGCATAGCAGAGTTCAAAGGATTCTGAGAAATAACAGGTAGCTGTTTATTTAAAAATATTTATTGTAATTCTTTTTGTGATAGCAAAGAATTGGACATTGAGGGGCTGTTCATCATTTGGGGAATGGTTGAATAAGTTGTGGTATATAATTGTGATGGAATACTATTGTTCTATAAGAAATGATAAGCAGGATGATTTCAGAAAAATGTGGAAAGACTCACATGACCTGATATAAAGTAAAGTGAGCAGAACCATAAGAACAATATATATAGTGACAGCAATATTTTTGATGAACTATTAATGACTTAGTTATTCTCAGCAATGCAGTCACTCAAGACAACCCCAGAGACTCATGATGAAAAATACCATCTGTCCTCAGAAAAAGAACTGTTGGAGTCTGAATGCAGACTGAAACATATTTCCCTTTCATCCTTCCTTCTTTTTTATTTGATATATCTTCCACAAAATTACCAATATGGAAAAATATTTCACATGATTGCACATATAAAGTCTATATTAGAGTGCTTACCATCTCAGGGAAGAAGGAGTCAAGTAAGGAGGATGGGAAGGAGGAAGAAAACTGGGAACAAATTTTTTTAAATGAAGGTTAAAATTGTTTTTATATTTACATAAAATTACATAAAATTGCATTTTACATTTAAATAAATAAAATATTATTAAAAAGAAATGGTAGGTAACATCTATCATCTTAAATTTCTATGGAAGAGATCTTTGGATATGCAACACTACATTATATATAAGTAGATGGAATCCCTTGTCAGCCTTATACAAACCCATTCTCATGATAGTCTTTAAATTCATAAGATAAAATACAAAAGTGTACAAAGAAAGCCAATTGCATTGAAATAGAGCTATCATAATAGGAATAAGAGGTAGGGGAAAGTTTACAGATTTCAGTTTTAGAATTGTTCTGTAGGTAATTTCATCTTAAATGGAATGAGATGCTCTCAAAGATAGCCTGAAGACAATGAGAACAATTCTGATGAGAAAGAAAGGGGTGGGGCATTATCTATAGATCCAAGTATGATTTATTGGGAACTAGTAATAAAATTTTTTTCTTTATATTAATTAATTAATATAAAGCAAGTTTTATTGTTTACTTTTTTATTATTATTTATTTATTTATATTATTTATTATTTACTTTTTCTTATCAACAGCACAGTCTTTGTGTAAACACTCTCTTTACTTCTCATTTTTTGAACTTAATCATTTATTTTATTTTTAATTTCTATTGTCATGCAAAACAGACTTCCATATTGGTCATTGCTTAAGAGCAAAGTCATACATAACTAAAAACCCAAAATAAAACCAAACATACACTAATGTGAAACATGATTCCAACAGGTCTTTCTCTGGAGGTAGATAGCATTCCCCATCAGAAGTTTTTCAATATTGTCCCAGTTGAGTGCATTTCTGAGAGTAGCCAAGTTTTAAGATAATTATCATCCAATATTGCCATTTCTGTGTACCATTTTCCCAGTTCTGCTTATTTCGCTCTGCATCAGTTCCTACAGATCTTTCCCACTTTTTCTGATATCAAATTTTGCTTATCATTTCTTATGGAACAATAGTATTCCATTTCCAACATGTACCACAATTTGTTCAACCATTCCCCAATTGATTGACATCCCTTCAATTCTTTGCCACCAAAAAAAGGAGCTGCCATAAATGTTTTTGTGCAAGTAGGTCCTTTCCTCTTTTTTATTTATTATCACTTTGGGATACAGAACCCATAGTGGCATTACCAGATCAAAGAGTAGGCATAGTTTTAAAGCCTGTTGAGCATCTGAACTAAACCTTTTAATCAACTGACTTTTCTAAGAAAAGGCAAGCAACAAAGGAAAAATAAGAACCATTATAAGATCTTATAAGATGAGTATTAAGAGCCCTAAAGCTCTAAAGCTCTGGATGAATTGAGGTTGGTGAGCAAAACTATACCCAAAACAAAAAAGGGTTTTGTTATATTTTGTTTTACTTTTGCTGTATTGAGGAAAAGAAGAGGATCGACAAAAGCAAAACACCACAATTCATAGTAGGTAGGATGGTAATAACTAACAATAGATAAAAGTTAAACCTGCTAAACTGTTATTATTATCCTTTTTTCTGAGGAGAATCATCTTTCTACTGTAAGACAGAATGAAAAAAGGCCAATAGGGGGTTGAAACCCAAATAAGCAGAGATATAGTAAGAGCAACATGGTACTCTTAATGAATTCAAATCACCAGGGCTAGATAAACTATATCATAGAGCATTAAAATTATGCAGATATAATTGCTAAGCCATTGTGAATGATATTTGAAAAAATCAGGGAGAACAATTAAAATGCCACTGAGCTAGAAAAGGGCAAACTGTACTGATTTTCAAAAAAAGGATAAAGAATGAGAGTCAATACCAGAGATGGGAGGTCCTGGGTTCAAATTTGACCTCAGACACTTCCTACCTGTGTGATCCTAGGCAAGTCACTTAACCCCCATTGTCTAGCCCTTACTGCTCTTCTGCCTTGGAACCAATACACAGTATTGATTCTAAGATGGAAGGTAAAACTTAAAAAAAAAAACAAAGAATGAGAGCCAATGATTATAACTGAGTTTTTGAAACATTCTAAAATACTTGAAAAGTGATAAAAAGGAAAACATAAAAAGAAAACAGTGAGTATACACACATATACACACACACACACACACACACAAATGTCATCAAAAAGAGGCTATCTCAAACTAATCATATATTATTTTTTAACAAAATGTCTAAACCATTAACTAAGGTATCCTGCAGATAAGGTGTTTTTTGTAGTTGTTGTTTTTACATTGTAGTAAATCACTTGATAAAATTCCTTCAAAGATGGAAAAGCTTTTTATACTGCCCACTATGTATACTAATGATTTTTTATAAATATCTCATTTGATGCTCAGGGCAATGTTGCAACATAAGTAACGTGGATATGGGTTAAATAATAATAAATTAAGCAAATTTTGAAACAATTATTAGTTAATGTCAAGTTTGAAGGAGAATGGCCATATTGGAATGGCATAGGGTCCTGTGCTTAATCCTATCAAAATTAATCTTTTTTTTTTTATCGATTACTTAGGTAAAGATCTAGCTGGAATGCGTACCAAATTTGTAGATGAAATACAGCTAAAAATATATTTGACATACAGTATTAGAGACTCCCAATTTCCAAAAGAGATCAGAATTTAAAAGATTAAGAGGAAGTATATTACAATGAAAACAAAACCAAATTTATGTATATAAAATCCAATACGTATAAGCTATAATAAAGAGGCTAGTCATAAACTCTTTTAGCATTAGTTTCCTTATTTTTCAAGGAGGTACAATAGGATTTGAAGTGTACTTCCCAGTGTTGTCATGAAGGTAAAATAAAATATGTAAAATATACCATCAAACTTAAAGGGCTATATAAATATTATTTTCATTATCTTGATATATTAGAATATAAAAGATAAAATTTAATAGGAATAAATATAAAGTCTCAAGTTTACATTTTAAAATAAACATTGCAAGTCCAAGATGAACTAGGAATAACTACATGTAACTCATTGTAAAAAAATTTTGAATTTTGTTGGACTATAAAGTAGAAAAGATCTAAGTTTTCATGGAAAAAGGCTTCATATTCAGGAATAAGGAGGTTGCAATACTGCTATATTATGCTCTGGTAAAGTGAAAGCTGGAATTGTTTTCAGCTCTGAAGACATTATAGAATATATTAATAATCTCTAAAGAATTCATAGAAAGTGTTATGATTAAAATGGATATAGATGGATGTTAAAAGAAGTATTAATATTTTAATTAAAGCCATGTTGGTAAAATAAAGATGACCACGAGCCTGCTAAGATCTAATTCAAATCCCCCGCCATACCTTCTGCCCACCTGGCTCCCTCATACCTGTTATTTTTAAAAATGATAAAGGCTGATATAATGAGGGAAATTAGCATTTTAATAAAAGCCATTGCTGATAGAGATAAATTGACCACACACCTGTAAAAAATTCAAATTCCCGCCTCCACCATTTTCTTCCATACCTTCCCTACTCCTCTCAGTCTCCCAGGAGCCTTCTCAGGTAGCAAAAGAGGGCATCTCCAGACCGCCCTCCAAATTTAAGCTGCCCTGTACATTGGTTCCCGTTCTCTGACCTAATCACATCAGGAACCGGAAACCCATTGGATCATGGGAAATGTAGTCTCAAAGTTCCCCACATGTCCACAGGAAGATTGTAAGATACTTTTAAATGGCAGCTCCCTGAATTCCAAACACACATTTCCCCCTGAGATCCAGCAAAAAAAAAGATTGATCTTTTTTCTTCACTGGATCTATAAACATAGTCAACTACTAAATTGTAGGAATTTGGGGATAAAAGAAAAGGATAAAACTAGCCGCATTGACAAAAGCCAATTTGGGGCAGTCCCCTATTGGCATAAGAGTGTACATTCAAAACAAATGCCTTCAACTCATTCAACTCCCCATAGTTCAAATCAACTGCACCCAAAGTTCTAATTTTGATCTTCATGGTGTCTTCACCAAACAGGTTCGTTGTCTGGATTCCAGGGAGATGGCAAAATTCTTATCCTGAAATTACTCTCAAAAGAATTTAAACTTTACGTACCAATGAGACCGCCTCCAATCACCTCAGGAGTCTTATACTGTTCTTTTACATAAACACAATTCCTGTCTACCTGCATTACAAGAGGAATCATGGAAAATGTAGTTTCCAAGTCCCCTAAACATCCACAGGAAGTTTGTCATATATCTAAATATTTAAAACTCAAATGAACCCCAAATTTCCACTAACACATTCCCCCCGAGAGAGGAAAGAGACTGGTCTCCTTGAATACTTTTGTAAACATAAATTTGAATTACAGAAATTTGGGGATAAAAGAAAAGAGGATAAAAATTAGCCACATTGATAAAAAGCCAAATGTGGCAGTCCCCTTTTGGCATAAGAGTGTACATTCAAAAACAAATGCATTCAACTCCTCATAGTTCAATCAACCGCACCCCAAAGTTCAATTTGGATCTTCATGATCCAGTGAAGGCTCTTCAAGCATCTTCATTGTGCCTTCTCCAAACAGATTCATTGTCTGGATTCTGAGGAGATGGCAAATTTCTTATTCTGAAATTACTCACAAAAGAATTTAAACTTTACATTATGGATTCTAAAACACACATTTCCTTCTGAGAATTATACATTACCCCCCCCCTAAAAATTACTCCTAAAAGAGTTAAACTTTTACATTATAGATTATAATACAGACATTATGATTATAAAACTTACACCCTCCTGAGAAAAATTCCAAATAACACATTCTCCCCTGAAGAGGGTACCCCAGGTCAGTTAAGGATACATGGCTGAGTCACAGGGTTGTATGAAATCAATTGGCAAAAGAAATAAAAAAGAATAAAATCCAAATAAAATCCAAATAAAAAAGAAAAAATTAACTCATGAATGAAATGTAAAGTGTCAAAATATTATGTGCAAAAATGTAAGGAAAAAATAAACAGATCCTTGAATCAAGGCCCATTTAAAGTGATTTAAGCAGTTTGCAATTACCATTCTGGAGCCAGGACTATGGAAAGTTGCCATTCTATATATAAGAGAAATAAGAGGACTAAATATATGTGCAAGGGAAATGTCTTTCCCTGGTCTGATTTTTTCTGCACCTTCTCAGGGAATGAGTCATACTGATAGCCAATCTTAGGTGCTATACTAGGAATTTAAGTTAAGGGGAAGTCTGGCCTCTAAAATGTTAGAAAGCTGCAACCCCAAAACTCAAACACTAGTTTCAAGCCCTTCAGTATTGGCATAGAACTTCCTCAATCCATGGTCTGCATGACCTTTTGCAACTTGGCACTTTGCAGATTTTCAGTCAGTCTCCATGACCTTGTGGCTCTTTTTAGCACTTCTCCTGGAATCAGGCAGAGACACATTAATCACAGTCCCATAATATTTATCAATAATTGGCAGGTTACCATAGTCTAAGGCTTTTTGGGTATGCATTAATATAGCAAATATATCAAAAAGAATTAACATTAATTATATTTACTTTAAGTACAAAAATGAGAAAAAGGAAAAAAATCAATTGCTCTATTAAAAATTTTTAAAAGGAAAAGCAATAAGAAATTTAAAATTCAGGGAAAAAATACAATGCTCTCAAGGATAAAAAAATAAGAGAAAAGAACACATGTTGCATTGCACATGCAAGGAAGAAAAATAAAAGAAAGTTTTAAAAATCAAAAAATATATAGCTTAGAACTAGTGAAAGGTTTTTAACCCAAAAATGAGATCCATTTCCTGTTAAGCTTTTACATGAATTGTGAATATAAATGGTTTTCATAAAATAGCAGATTCATAATGCACATTCAGATAAAGTACCATAATTTCTAATAACACATTTAAAGACAATACCAAACAAACCCATTATTATAACCACTTGTTATGATGTTTAAAAATTGTATATTTATTACAAATTCAACAGGTATAGTAAATCATTCAACCTTGGCTAAGATATTTTCTTAACAAACTCTTACTGCCTCCATAGCAATTGTGGGGCAGAGCCTAAAAAATCTGATTTAAAAAAACCTTCTAGGTCTAAATTATCCTCAGGAATTCTAGATCCTTCTGATGGGAAAGCAAGCTAAAACATAGAGACTAAACATCAAGCATACAGGAGCTCTCCTGGTTTCCCGTGTAAAAAAAAAGTGGGTAGGAAACTTCCATGTTTACTTACCCCTTTAAGACAATGATTCTTTATAATAAATATATAAAACCTTATCCTTTAAGACAACAATTCTTTAAAATAAATATATAAAACCTTATCATTTTTAGATAAGGGTACTAGGCATCTAAAGTCAATTCTAAAAACCTCTTATAAAATTATACTTTAAATTTTCAAGGCATCAAAATCTCCAAGGTTATACACAATTATCAAGATAGAATAAAAATTTATAGTTGAGATGACAAATTCAGTATACATAAGGCTTATGGGCTTTTACAATTTAAAAATGTTTAATATGTTCGTAAATGGTACAGATAACAGAAATAACAGAATTGGATTAATACAGGTAAACTTAAAAAATGATACCTTAAAGAAATCAGGAAATACAATATAAGAAACAGATTACAAGCTATATAGTAAAAACTCTCTTTACCAATTCTGATAGATTTGTTCACTATTTTGGGAGTTACAATAAAATCATAAACAGAATTAATCTAGCAGCCAAAACTTCATTAGCTTAAAATGATTCAGTGCAACAGAAAAATCAACAAAACAACAAAATTAACTCACAAAACTAATCAGCAAAATACAATAAGATACAAGACTTTTTTAAAAACAGTAACAAAGCCCATTCAGTTCTGAGGTTTTAAAATCCACCTCTGGTCCAATTCAAGGTCCTTCTAACTGAGCTCTGCTCTGAGCACAGTGTGGATGACTGCATAAGGATATATAGTTCAAAATCTTGGGCAGGCCTAGTGTATGTATGTGGTTGAATTTCTCCCCTGAGTTTCAGGCAAGGTAATCGCAAGGAATACTTTGAAATAGGCCATGCAGCCCATGCTTGCCATTCTATTTCCTGTTTGAAGAGTAAAAGCTAGGGCCCACGTGGAAGCCAACTAGGTCAGGTTTTAGAAGAACCACGTGGAGGGTGGTAGTGGAGTAGAAGCTCCCTTCAGGTTAAAAGTCATTAATGTCTACGAGGATGCAGGCAATGAGAGAGAAGTGTTGGGGAGGGGGGAGGCATTGCTTCCCAAGTCTTAAGCAGCAGAAGCAGTCTCTGGGATAAGCATCAAGCTGCGGGGCAGGAAGCAGCTCCAGAAGCAGTGGCCGGGGGTTCGGGATCAGCGGCAGAAAACAGCAGCAGCAAGGCAGGAAACTGGCATTTGGGTGGAGCATCGGGCATTCAGCTTAGCAGGAGTAGGGATAAGCACTGGGTGCCTCAGGAACCCAGGGAGGGTCAGGTGGGAGAGGCTCAAACTGGCTGAAGCAGCTTCTGAGGTAATTGGCAGGCAAAAACAAACTGCTGCTAATCGTAAAAACACGGCATTTAAAACCAGTTTCCCCTTTCCCTGAAAGGCAGCCATGGGGCTGGGGAGAACTGGGAGAAGAGAAAGAGCGAAACCCAAAACTACAAAGAGTTGCGGGTAATGGTAGGTTATCAGAAAAATTGAGAGTTACGTTTCTAACTTGGTTTGCCAAACTGTTATGATTGAAATTGATATAGATAGATATTGATAGAAGAAGTATTAATATTTTAATTAAGGCTATGTTTGGTAAAATAAAGATGACCATGCACCTGCTAAAATCTAATTCAAATTGCCCACCATACCTTCTGTCCACCTGGCCTCCCTCATACCAAAGAGACCACCTCCAATCACCTCAGGAGTCTTATACTATTGTTTTACGAAATCACACTTCCTGTCTACCTGCATTACAAGAGGAATCATGGGAAATGTAGTTTCCAAGTCCCCTAAACATCCACAGGAAGTTTGTCATATATCTAAATATTTAAAACTCAAATGAACTCCAAATTTCCACTAACACAAAAGACAACCATCATAGCAAAAGGCTTCAAGCTGAAAGAGACAGAAACAAAGACATACACAGAGAGAGAGAGACAGAGACACAGAAACAGAAATAGAGAAACAGACACAGACACAGAAACACATACACATAGAGAGAGAATATAGGAATTCTGACCATTGGAGGATATGACTTAATAAAGACAGGATATGTACTCTCAAGTATATGAAGGGTGGTTATGTGGAAGATGGAATAAACTTGTTCTACTTGACTCCACACAGCAGAACTAGGAGAAATAGGCAGAAGTTTTAGAAATAGATTTTAATTTTATTGTAGGAAACAATTGCTAAGGATGAGCTATATACAAAACTGGAATCAGCTGACTCCAGTTTGAATTATGTTTTTCCTTTAAGGAGGTTTTCTAGAAAAGACTAGGTGAACATTTCTTCGGTATGTCTTAGAGGAGATTCTTGTCAAGGTGTCAATTGGATTAGATGGCCTCCAATTTATCTCTCAACTTGTAAATTTTTATGGTTCTTACAATTTTGTAATAAGATAAAATTTAGGATACATGAAAAATGTACATAATGAAGTATCATGGATGTGAAAACATTTTATAATATTCCCAAATGGATTTTCAAAAATCTAAAAAGTATGGAACAGAGATAGTTTATTCTCCCCAAGGAACATATAACTTTCATTATAAATATATCCTGAAATTGCTAAAGATGTCAGGAATGGGGATACAAGCTTGAATTTTCTTGCTGATCACAAATTTTGAAAACATAATATTCCTTCAACTGCATTATGACATAAGTGCATTTTTCTTATATTTTATTACAAGATACTACTAGAAAATTTAAATTATTTAATTGGCCTTCTCTATAGTTTTTATAAACAAATCACTGAAGAGATGTTTTGCTCATGTTAGATTCAGGAAAAGTTATATTGCATCACAGTCAGGATGTAAATGTATTCTTGCTACTAACCTGATGGTGTTAATTGCCTCTTTTCTGATAAGGTTTTTAAAATACTAGAGTATGGAAATGCTATGAATATAGTTTACCTGGGTTTTTCCAAGAGACATAATGAATTTTCTTAGAGCTTAGTAGAGAAGGTGGTTCCCTTGACCCCATCTAATAATAGAATCAAGGGACAGCTAGGTGGCACAGTGGATAGAGCACTGGGCTAGGAATCAGGAAGACTCACCTTATAGAGTTCAAATCCTGCCTCAGACTTACTAGCTGTTGGGCAAGTCACTTAACCCACTTAACAATTCCTCATCTATAAAGTGAGCTAAAGAAGAAAATGACAAACCACTCCAGTATCTTTGCCAAGAAAACCTCAAATGAAATCACAAAGACTTGGACATGCCTGAAACAATTCAACAACAGCAAAAGTAGAATCAAATAAATTATAATCAGTTTAAACAAGCACATCCAAAGATTGATTTCAACACAGAGCTTGGTTTCTAGATGATTGTAATGTTACCTTTTCTTTGTCATTGTTCAAAATTCTTAATGTTTTGGATGAAAACATAGTAAGTTTGATTACTGGATTTGCAGAACATATCAATTTGGGAAGAATGTGCAAAATGAATGATAGAATCAAGCACTTTAAAAAGAAACACATCTTGATAAACTAGATGACTTAGTTGTCAATATCTATCATCTATCTATCTGTTAAAATTGCTGATGAATGTCTTATGGAACATTCATAAAAGTATAGTGTTTCTTTCAAAGATAATAGTAATGCTATATTCACTATACTCTCTACACTAGTCATATTTGAGAATTATATCTACTTTAGTCTAGCATACTTTAAAATGTATCTTGACAAACTATAAGACATCCAGAGGGGTAGGTCCAAAATGGTGAAGTGACTGGAAACTAGGTAAAAAACTATTGAGAAAAATGGTATTCATCTGGAATAGAAGATTTAAAGGACAGAATACCTCTTGAAAAAATTTTGAAGACTTCATGTGAAAGTAGACAGGGAGGAATCAGGATCATTGGATGAGTTGCCAGAAAATAGATTTGAGATTAACATAAGGAAGAACTTACTATTAAAGCTATATAACCAAAATTTTCACTGCCTAACATAGTAATGGGATACATTGCTGTAATTATTCATTTCAAAAGTGTCATGGTACCAAAGTTTTTCTAGAAAACAATTGTTAAGAAGGATACAGGAAATTTTTAAAAATTCCTTTAGATTCCAAAATTTGATGAACATGGGGAAATATTCCAAGGAAAAATATCATAATTGCATAGAAGAAATACAATCTAATCATGATAGTTATAATGTTCAGATAAAAATAAAAACCATATTTTAATCAGATACAGAAGAATAGAGATATTTCTTTCCAGAAGGCTAGTTGTAATGATACATGTAAGCTCTAATCAACTTGGGTACAATCGTCTTTTGCTTGTGAGTCTGTGAACTGACACAAACTCTTTATTTGTTTAAATCTCTTTAGTTGCTTCTTTATGGAGCTACCAAGGAAACTTATTAAATTATTTATATTTTGAAGTAGCATCCTGTAATGTGATTTAAGTAAAAACAAGCATACACATATATCATAAATGCAATTACTACAAGATTGAATTTTCAAAACATAATACTGCATCCTCAAAACTTGTTATACTTCTAGTATCTGAAATATATTTCTACAAATGTTACACTGACACTATGAAAATAAAAGGTCATTGCTCTTTACTCTTTAGAGTTTTTGAACATGTCAGTCTGTGTGTATTATTTAACTGTAATATATCATCACATCTATCAAAAATTATATTATGATGCAGCTAACCATGGGAGTCTTGAAGTCTATGCCTGAGAAACACAAGCTCTGGCAGGTTCTACCCATGCAGAAAGACTTTCAAATATAGTCTTGGAGATCTTAGAATCAGACTTAATCACTATAGAGAAGTTTAGCACCATAAGGTTGGACATGAGGAGATGAAGGAGAGAGAGGGATTGGGATGGAAGCCCATAAAAAAGATGAAAATATGAAAAGTTGCTTAGTGGTCAATATTTGAAAATTTTCACAACACTGTAAGTGATCACAAGTCACTCACTACCAGAAAAATTTACCTCTCTATCACCATTATTTTTCCAATGATGCATCAGAACTAGATACAGCTGGGCTACATTGTACTGTCATTAATGACAAGATAATTTTAGTTAACTGATTTAAGGAATAAAGGCTATTATTTCTTTCTGACTTTCATATTTCCCTCTAGGTAGACTTGTTTTCAAATCAAATGTTAGACCTAGATAAACCTCTGGGAGTTAGGAAGGGCACAGAAAATATTTCTGTGGACTTCATATGTATCTCTTCCTAAGCTTTCTACTTCTGGATTTCATCCCTGTTCTCATCTTATGTCTTATCCCGCCCCCCTTTTCCTACTGCTTTTGGTGACAAGAGTTAGTTTTCATGTAAGGACTGAATTTGCAATGACAAGGTTATTCTGAGAGACAAAGCTGAATTTCAGTTCAGGCAAGTTGTCTGAGATATGCTCTAAATCAATCAGTGAACATTTATTAAGCTCCTACTATTTATTAGGCACTGTTATAAGCACTAAGGATTCAAAAGGAGGCAAAAGACAGTCTCTGTCTTCAGGGAAATTATAATCTAATGGAGGAGACAAAATGTAAACATGTATACAAAACAATTTATATATAGGACAAAGAATAACAGAAGAAAGGCACTGGAAATAAGAGAAATTTAGGAAAGATTTCTGTAGAAGTCAAGCTTTAGCAAGGGGCTTAAAGAAAGTCAAAAAGCACTTTAAGTAAAGAAAGGGAAATTTCAAGCGTAAAGGATGGCCAGAAAAAATAGCCAGAGTCTGGTCAGATCATCTAGTTCATGAAACAGCCAATAAAACGGTGCCATTGGATCAATGAGCACTAATTGAGGAGTAAGATATAAGCTGACTAGAAAGGTAGAAGTGAACTAGGTTCTGAAGGGCTTTGAATGCCAAAGAGAGTCTTTGGTATTTTCCCCTAGACATCATAGGATATCACTGAAGTTTATTGAGTAGTGGGGTGACATTATTGGATCTGCACTTTAGGAAAATATCTTCAGTGTTTAAATGGAGGATAGGTTGGAGACTTGAAAGAAGGCAGACCTTCCAGCAGGCTATTCAAATAGTCTAGGCATGAGGTTATAAAGTTATAAGGGATTGTACCAGAATGGTGGGTGTCAGAGAAGAGAAGGGGGAATATTCAGGAGTTATTGCAAAGGTGAAATTGACAGGCCTTGGCAATAGATTGGATATGGAGAATGAGAAGTAATGAGGAATCCATTAAGACTCCCAGGTTTTGAGGCTGTGGGAGTGGGAAGATTGTGTTGCCTTATATCATATTAAGAGAAAGTAGAAGGGAGTAAAGGTTTAAAAGAAAGGTAATTCATTCAATTTTGGACACATTGAGTTTAAAATGTCTACTGGGAGGTTAGAAAAGAGAATGATGCAGGATAGATAGATTTGAGAATCATCAGATTAGAAATGATAATTAAATCCAAAGACTCTGATGAATTCCCCAAATTAAGTAGTGTTAATTGCAATTTATCACAAGAATGTTGCAAATAAAAATGTTGCAACTAGGAATGGCCAGGAATGTTAATATTAGGAATGTTAAGTGGGGGGAACTCCTTGTAACTGTTTGGGCCTTGCAATGGATAACTGCTGGAGACAGATGTAAAAAAAAAAATCTCTACTTAGTAAATATTGGAAAAGGTTTGAGGAAAAGTAAGGAAAGGTAACAAAAGTTGAGTATTAGGATCACTAAATCTAACAGAGGGCTAAGCTTTTACCCACTTCCCTCTAGTTCACAAGAATTTGCTTCTTGCTCAGGCTTCCCTGAGCCTAACTTACCACTGAACTAAATCCCCAGAATCTATGCTAAATAACCTATTCTAAAAATTATCCTTATAAGTATATATTATTCACTGCCTCCTTGTATTCCTTCAGATCACTCTTCCAACTGCCAGTACTTTCTCGACCTAGTCAGGTTTCTGGGCCTTTGGTAGGCCTCAAAGGCCCTGCCTACTCTGCAGTCACACAGAGGGGAAAAAACTGCCTCTCTCTTTCTTATATAAGTAAGTTTACTTTCTCCTTAGATCTCTTTTAGCTTTTAATCAGTTTGGTTATTCATGCTCTCTGCAAACTGCCAGCCCTTCCAGGCCTAGCTAGGCTTTTTGGCCTTAGCAGGCCTCAGAATGGCTTGGCCCTCTCAGCTGCCACACAGAGGAAAAACTGCTTCTCTCTTTCTCTTTTCTGTTGATTTCCCCCACAAACTTATTCCAGAAACTCTAATCTGTTCTCTTCCTTCACCTGCCACTGGGTTTTTTCAGTGTTCCGGGACCAAAAAAAAAAAAAACCTCCTGGAGACTCCCTCCCTTCCCTCCCCCCCAACCCCTGCTGTGGCGGTTGGCAGTTGGAAAACCAACTGACTCTGGCTACCCAGAATTCCAACAAGCAACCTTCCCAAGATTCTATCTGGCCTTATAGAAACATTACCCACTATTCTTTACCCTGTCCTTAGCTGTTATGATCCCAATTAAAATTAATCCTAATAGTAGTAGAGAGAAAGCAGAGCCACATCTTCTCTAGGACTCAGATTCTTCTTCTATAAGATGGAGGGCTTGAACTAGATGATCCTAATTTCCTTTTTGCTTCCAAATCTGATTCTATATACTATTTTCTCAAATAACTCATAAATATTTAACTTCCTAGAACAAAGAAGTTCAATGTTTACTTCTACTTTCTTACTAATTAGCTTACCCTAAATTTCTAGTTATATTTGGAGAGATATTTTAATTCTTCTTGTTCTTTAGAGACGTTTTGAATTTCAAATATTAAGAAATTCTGGTCTTCACCACTACAGTATTCAATGTTCCTTTTGTATATCTGTAGTTTCTCATTTGCACATTTACAACATAGAAAATTTTAAAAACTTGTTTATGTTGCCATATTCCAAATGGTTCTGAGGAAAAGTCTTATCACTACTATATGATTTGCTTCTTTTTTATCTATCTCGAGGAAAGTTTAACTTATTGAACACCTCCCAAAGAATCCTACAACACATTCTGTTTCCAATGCTCTGTACTGAGTTCCTATTTCTTAGATCCTTTTTTCTTTAACTGGTGTTGACACGACATATACCATAGCAGATGCAGGTTATTAGAAAGACAATAATATTGAAGATAGTATCTGGGTTCAAGTTTTAATTTCATCACTTAAAAATCCCTGTAACCTTATGAAGATAATTTCATCTTGTGGGGATTTCAGTATCCCATTTTATAATGTTTTCTCATGAGGGCTATTCCTAGACTACTCTTCTAAAAGTACATTTACTTACTTTCTGAATTATTTTACCACTTGTTTCATTCATTCATTACCAATTGTTTCATTCTAAAAGAAGTTGCAATAATTACTAGGATAAGATAATTAATATTTATATCACTCTTTAAGGTTTACAAATCAGTTTATAGCATTATCTCAATTGATGTCCTCTACAAAATTACCTGAAACATCCTAGGAGTAATAGTAGTAATTACAGTAGTGGCAGGTGGTGTAGTAGGAGTAGCAGTAGTAGTAATCTCATCTTTATTAAACTCGCATTTAAAATAGCCTCTAGAAAGTAAAACATTTTAGTGCTCCTTTATTCCATTGCTACCTTGAAGGCTACCTTGAAGTATTCTATAGCTTATCCAGTATTCTCACATTATAGTTAAGTTTGGAAACTAAGGACACATGGGAAATTCAAGTTATAAAGAAAGTTTAAGTTAAAGAATTATAAAGCAGAACAAATTTCTTATAGTCATCAGGAGCATGAGTCCAAAAATAAAAATTTATAATAACAAAATATCTTCTGAGAACAACAAATACAGGAAAAGTAATTTTCTTTCTAGTGTATGTGTCTAGGGAGTCCCCTGCATTGTTTCACCTAACAAGAAAAATGGAATGATTAGTAAGCAGAGCTAGGACATTTATAATAATGCCTTTTCTATTACCTCTGATTTGTTTTCACTATGCAAGTGGTTAGTTTCTCCCATCTTTTTTCCTTTTGTTGTTGGCAGATACATATGTCATTGTTCTTTAACAAAATTGGTGGCTCTGACTCTCATTAATACCACAGTCTCTCAATTCCCACCAACACAGCACTAACTTTGGAATAGATAAACTATCCAGAGAAACCCAATTTGTAGGCATTTGGACAACCTGTGAAGAGAAAAAGTCTCAAAGCCAGTGCCAATGAGATGCCAAACACCTGGATAGAAATTGCAGTAGTTATCCAAATATTTTATCTTCCTAATGCCAAATGCATCAGATATTTGGAGTATGTCTTAATGACAGTCTGAAATTTTCACATTTCATCAGGATGCATTGAAGTGTTGATATCCATTCACAGTATCCCAATGATTTTATTACATCACAGACACTGAGCAATACTGCTATATCATTAATATGCCACTGTACTACTTATGCAAAACTCAGTCAGACAATATGGCCTACGTGATGAGAAAAAAAAGACTTACTCAGAAGACCCAGGTTCAAATACTAGCTCTACTAATAAATATAAAATCTTTATATCAAGATAAAAAAATTAAAATTCCAGCTTTGCTATTTACTAACTGTATGACATTGGAGAAGCCACCTAACATCGGAAGCATTCAATTTACACGTTTGTAAAAAAATGGCTTCTAAGTTCCCTACTTGCTCCAAATTTATAATTTAATGATCATATGATATATGACACTTGAATGTTCAAGGCTCTCTACAAATGTTAACTCATTTAATTTTCACAGCAACCCTGTGAAATAGTTGCTAGTATTACCCCCATTTTACAGATGATGAAATTGAGGCTGAGAGAATAAGCAATTTGCTTGGAGTCTACATCTAACAAGTTTCTGAGGCAGGATTCTAGCTCTGGTCTTCTAATTAGGATGACTCCAAGCCCTATACTTTATACACTGAGCCATCTAGCTATCCATACATTTCAACAAAGTAAATATCACATGGCTACAGGATTGTCAGTTATTTACAATGTATCATGAATATTATCAGAAATGCTGTCACACTAGCATAGAGTAAAAAAAAAACAGGGCTGGAAAAGATCTTAGATACTTTTTTAATATAGTAATGAGAAAATTGATGTTTAGAGAGTCTATAACTTGGTTTGCACAAATAGCTTGTTAGATGGTGAGCCAAGACCAGAACCCAGTACTTTTGATTCCAATGTTCTTTCTCTGATTTAAAGAAGATAAATAAAATCCTAAATATGTTATAACTAGTTCAGCTGCCTTGACTTTCAAAGACATCAAAGCAAAGTTCTGAAAGTCTGAGCCTCTTAGAAGTATCATTTTAATATACTTGATGCTTGCCAATATATCTGTACCCCGAGGAAAGAAAAACAGATGTACTGCTAAAAAAACTGGCAATGAAACCTTTTTCAGTGATGCTTTTTAAAAAATGTGATAAAATGATTATATTAGACACATGCTTTGGCCCCTAACTGAAGAACATGTGGGACCAGGGGCTCCTGGTTGACTTCTTGCTCCCTATTATTAAAGGATGGTAGCAAAAGAGAGGAGTTGGGCCAAATATAAGTGGCAACTGAACCAAGAAGAGCCACCTATTCAAGAAGTTTCAAAAGAAGAAGGCAAAATCTCATAGGGATTTGGACTTGTCAAGGAGAACAGGATTGGGGACGGGGAGGAAGAGTGAGAGAATACCATGACTCCACAGAAGTAACTAAGCTACAAGCACATAACAATGATTATATGTGCTTACCTAAATAAACCTTGATCTGTGTCCTAGGCTGCCTTTTATTCTTTGTGTCTCTTGGGCAGAGGATACCAAATAAAATTCTTCAAATGAGACTCCTGATCCTTTTAGTTTCAGGACTCCTTTTAGAAGTATGGTGAAATCCACAGACTTCTTCTAAGTATTATTTAAGAATGAAATGCTTTGTTTGATTTTTTTTATTTTTATTTTTTAAACATTTATTAATATTCATTTTTAACATGGTTACATGATTCATGCTCCTACTTTCCCCTTCACCCCCTGCACTCCCTCCACCCATGGCCAATGCACATTTCCACTAGTTTTGTCATGTATCCTTGATCAAGACCTATTCCCAAATTGTTGGTAGTTGCATTGGTGTGATAGTTTCGAGTCCACACCCTCAATCATGTCCACCCCGACCCATGCATTCAAGCAGTTGTTTTTCTTATATGTTTCCTCTCCTGCAGTCCTTCCTCTGAATGTGGGCAGCGTTCTTTACCATAGATCCCTCAGAATTGTCCTGGGTCACTGTATTGCTGCTGGTACAGAGGTCCATTACATTCAATTTTACCATAGTATATCAGTCTCTGTGTACAATGTTCTTCTGGCTCTGCTCCTTTCGCTCTGCATCTGTTCCTGGAGGTCTCTCCAATTCGCCTGGAACTCCTCCAGTTTATTATTCCTTTTAGCACAATAGTATTCCATCACCCGCAGTTTCTTCAGCCATTCCCCAATTGAAGGACATACCCTCCTTT